>NC_092461.1:28501478-28681478 GCF_047495875.1 Pithys albifrons albifrons | reverse complement strand
GGGCTTTAAGCCACCCACCTTTCCATATACAACCAAGAAAGTGAATTCAACTCTAGTTTTGGTTGGGAGATTTGTTTTGTGATGACTCAGATGGAAAGGAAAATTGTAAATTAGAATAACAAAACCATTAAGGTTGGAATAGACCTTTAAGATCGAGTCCAACCCTCAACCCACCACCACCATCACCATATTTACCACTAAACCATTCCTTAAGTGCCATATCCATGTGTTTTTGAAGACTTCCAAGGGTGGTGACTCCAGTACTTTCATGGACAGCCCCATCCAGCTCCTTCCTCCACTGGTATCCGTGTTGTGGACAAAAATGCTCTGCCCTAGAGATGTGTCTGCCTGAGGGTGACAGGGCCTGCAATCACACACAAGGTGAGGACTAGACCTTCTCCTGTGCCATGGCCTTGCTGATCTCCACCTCCCCCATCCTGAAGAATCCCTTTTTGGTAGAAGGTTTACTGCTCTGAACTCCTCCCTGGGTTCAGCCTTGCTCTGCAGTGAAAAATGCCCATCCAGAGCTCTCCAAGGACAAGAACTGGAACTGGATGAGCAGAGAAAATCCACAAACCCCTGAACCAACCAGACTTCAATTCCTGGGATTGCTTTCGATGGTTTTTCCAAGCCCATCGATCTTTCAGTATGGTTGGACCTCACTCCTGGTCCTGTGTTTGTACAGAACTTTGCACAACAGGAATCTTGTCCAAGGTAGACCTGAGGCCAACTGGTAAGGAATAATTAGTGCAAATCTGTCTCCTTCCCACATTAGTCTTGTCTGTACCTACCACATCTCTGTCAGTACAGCACAATTCATTATGGGGAGACAAATGCTGATGGTTGCCAGCAGAAAATTAGTTATGTTGATAATGAGTGTCAAACCACAAGAAATGAGAGATTCTGGCATGAGGAGAAATGAGTGTGATTTACAAACTTGATCTGATCCCCAAAAGTGGGAGAACATTCCTCCCCACCCTCACATCCCTGTGGTACACAGCTAAAAGTTTTCACAGAGACCTTCACAACCCTGTTAATTTGTGCAATTTGGTTGGAGGGGACCCAAGATTTACTTAATTGTCATTAATATTTCAATACTTTCCACGAAACATACTTTGCCAAGCACAGGAGAATTTAATTAAACCAACACACTTTAACCTTATTTTACAGTGGGTGGTGTAATGTGGATCTCCCTGATTTGCAAAACTAATGAGTACACTCTGACCCAGAGTTGCTTTTTACAGTGTCAATTTATCCAGTAAGTCTGGAAAGCTGAGGCTCTTTGCTTTCCTTTTTTTTCAGTGTTTGATTTGGATGTGCTGAGCTGAAACCCCAATTAAAATCCTGCCAAGCCAAAGGATTCCAGAATTCTGCAAAAAGCATAACTGGGCTTCAAAGCCTTTATTTCCCCCCCTTTTTTTCCTCAAAGTTATGATGTGGGGTCTGAGCCAAGTCCTTGCTATTTTTTCAGTCAAGAGGGAGAAGAAAGAGGAAGAAAGCAAACAAAGCACAGGTATCACTGATGAAGGAAGTAAAACCAAAGGAAGGAAACTACAGACACAATTTGCAATTTTCCTTTCCATTTGAAACATGACAAACCCCATCTCCTTCCAAACCCGGAGCTGAATTCACTTTCTTCTGGCTGAATTCACCTTCCCTGGCTGAAGAGAACATTGAAGTGTTTTCCAGGAGTACCTTTTTCCAATGATTTTTAGTGATTTTTTAAAAGAAATAATTTCAGATGCATTTTTTCCTTTGGTGCATTCAGATGTTCCTTTTCATTTTGGCTGTACAGTACATTATATTAGTCAGATCACAATATACAGATTATACAGCTGTAATCTTTATTTTAGGTCATTAATGTGTTTCTGAATTAAGTTTTCAAGGTGTGGTCCAGTTAGAGAAGAAAATCATATATATATAATCATATATTTTTATACATATATGTATATATGTGTGTGTATATATATATATAAAACTTTATATATATATATATGTATATATATACACATATATACATATATACATATATATATATATATATATATACATAAAAGCTTTGGACAGTGTAGATACTTACCATTTTATCCAACAATAAATGGGAGCATAAAGAAAAATATGCATCCAAGTGCACTTCATTTCATGCATCTTAAATCTAAAATCTCAACTAGTCCTCTGAGTCAGAGGAGAGAAATAAGGTTCCCTAGGCAGTTCACATTGTGTTATTTTCTGTATTTAATTTAAGATGAGACAATTCATTCACAAGGAAACTCCCTTGTCACTCAGATGAGTCCCTTTCCTAAATCTGCTGGAACAATCTCCAGGGAAATACCTCTGGAGCTGCTCCTGCTGGGACCATGAGTGGTGCAAGTGAACATCAGAGCTGGTCTTTTCCCCTTCAAGGGCATGAGTTTTGCTCCATAAATGAATCCCCAGGCACAGGGAAAGCCATTTCTCTGTGTTAGAAGGGATTGAGCTGAAAATCTCTGAGGCAGGACGAGCTGACAGAGGACAAATATCAAAAAATGTTCAGATAGTTTTCCTTTAACCCTCACTTCTGTTCTTCCAGAGAAGGAAGCAGAGAGAGGTGGTGGAGTGACGCTCTGAATATTTGGCCAGTGCTCTGTCATGAGTGGGAGTGGAAGGCTTAGCCAAGATTCCTTGAAGAAGCCCTGGCATTGAGTCATGAGGTGCAGAAAGGACTCCTTGGCTTTCTAAACCCCTTCTCAGAGAGGAGTCCAGCTGTGGTTGATCCAATCTCAGCCTCAGATTACGTCAGTGGTTTAAATTTAAGGAATTGCGGAGTGGGGATTGAACTACCTTTGTCCCTTGGGTTTTAATGACTGTCAAAATGAGAATATTTACATTAAATGAATCAGTTTATTATTACAAAAGATCAAAGATCTTAATCAGAATTATTTAGTGCACAATATAAATATTAGCACCACTAGTAGTGTAGTCTAACATAGGATAGTGCACTACATTGAAGCAATTGTTGAAGCAATTATATTAAAGCTGGCAAAAAGAAATAATTATCAAGTAGAGATTTGATGTAACTCACTCAGACCAAAAGATGGAGAGATCTCTTTTGCTCAACCTCCAGGAGTGTCCTTGGAGGGCATCCCCACCCAAGGGAGGAATCTCCACACACCCCCCAAGAAGGGTTGTCAGAAGAACAGTCAGAAGAACTTGTCTGTATGGAAGGGGATGGACTTTTATAGGATAAGGTCATTGACTGGCAGTCACAGATCTACAGCTCAACAGATCAGCTTATCTGGCAAATCCTGCCCCAAAAGCAGGATGTGTACTTGAAGTCTGATAAACCAGGGTGGGTTTAGCATAAATTAACAGCAAGACAGCACCCTGGCCCATCAGTTGAACTGGCAGGATGGTTTGCATTGTTTGCATCCTCTGTCAGATTCCAGGTCTTCCCAGGGTGGGCCCTCCTGCCACATGCTCTTCATGGCCCTGAACATGCAGGTTGGATTTGGGAAGCTCCAATCCCAGCTGAATGGGATTTCATCCCATACTGTTCACAGCAGCTCAGGAAGACAATCTCAGGCAAAAGGCTGTCAGGACAGAAAGCATCACAAGGTATAAAAATGTGGGGGTGGGAGTACCCTCGTGGGTCAGGGTCGTGATGGACTGAAATGCTGGTAATGCTTTAAACATTGTCAAAATCATAGAAAGACTTTATCAAACTGCAAGGAAGCCACTGCCTGTCTGAGACCCCCAAAGCACCTCCCACTCCCAGTGGCTCCTGACTGGAATTTGGGATGTGACTGGGAACTTGAGAGAAGGTGTTTGTCTCATCATCTCAGGTCTGAGAGAAGTAAGCAAGGCCCAGGGGGTGGTGGAAAAGAAGGGTTTGGGTGTGTGATGGGGAAATATCTCCACACCAAACCAAAGGAGTTACACCCTCCCTGCTCCAGGAAGACCAGGTACACACAAGACATTCATGTGAGAGGCAGCTGAGAAGGGTCATAAACCATCAAAGCACCCCCAAAGCACCTCCCCAACTCATTTCTGAGACCTTCCACCACCAGAGAACTCCACGTGATCCAAGAGAGGCAACAAATCCAGAGCCTGTTGGGAGAGACTGCAAAGCTTTCCCCAACCCAGAGGAGGTGCCTGACATCTCCTTAATGTGTATGAATCCACTGCACTCTGGTTTGGAACACTCTCACCACCAAGAAGACCAGAAGAACCAGACCAATGGGACACCACTGGGATCCACATGCTGATTTTAGTTTCTGTCACTGTGCTGGTTTAAAGGTAAACTGGCAGGAGAAATGAACCCAACACAAAAGAGATTGTAAGTCAGAGTGACAATTTAATAATAATATTACAATAAATGCAATGGCACAAAGAGAAATTGGGTTTAACCCACAAAACCTAGAGGTATAACCCAGCCCCCTGGGGCACAAACACAATGGGGTTTGTTGGCCCCTGTGCTGAGCCCCATGTGGTTCCCCCAAAGCAAAAGGAAGTGAAGAACCCCTTGGTGCAGATGACATCTGCAGTCTGGTGAAGGGTGGTGGTTGCAGTCTGGTCGAGAGTGGTGGTCTCCTCCTGTCCAGGTTCTGCTCTTCCTCTAGATCCGATGAGCAGTTCCCTGAGGTCTTCAAACCCTAAGATTATTTACCCTCAGGTCCAGGTGGGAGCCCCCAGTGCCTCCCCCAGGGCAGGGAGTTCCACACTGGGGGATCTGACTCTGGGAGTCAGGGGGGATTTTTGGAATCATTGCTGGCCCATGAGCAGAGCTGAGCCCTCAGGTGGGTGTGGAGGTGCCAAGGACTCCCTGGAGGGGAGTTATCACAGCTCTTATCTCACAGATGTCTTTCACACCCAGCTCACACCTTGAGGAGTTGGGTGTGCCCTGGGCAGCTGCTGCAAATGGTCCATTGTTACAGTTCTTGGGAAATTAATACAGGGTGTGGGGTACACAGTGATAAACTGGTCCCACCTGCTAAACCAGGACAGTCACTTTCTTTCTTCCCCACTCCACTCTTCCTATTTCTTTCTCTTTCTCTCTCTGCCTCACATTTACCATTAAATAAACCCCTATTGCCACTATTGGCTCTGGCATGTGGTCTCATTTGCATCTTAATTTGGGAAGAGGAATTTCTAATAATTTTAACAACCAAATCAAAACAAGGATGTTTAAAATGAGTCCACAGCAAAAGGTGGGATGGAACGTTCCATCCCTGGCACTGTTACACCCAAGGATATCAAGGGTTACTAATTTGTCCAAGGCATAAATATATTCAAGAAAGCCAAATAAAACCTCTGTGGCACTAATTAAACTTTGACCTGATTTGCAGGGATGAATTTTAATTGCAATGCAACGGCATAGCTTTGATTTAATTTCCTTCTGCTGAATGCAATCGCATTTAACCAAATCACATCCCATCGATTGTTGTTTGTTTGGAGTGAATACTATTTATTTCCTCTGCAGCAAATTATTTTTAATGAAATTCCTGGAATTGCATTTAACTGGCTTGCAGTTGGTCGAAATAGATTGAATTAGGGCACGTTGAATGAAAAAAAAACCCACTGAAAACAGGCCGGAATTAAGTTGCATTGAATTTTGGTACATTTAATGGGACAGTGAATTGCATTTCCACTGAAGCAAGGACAGAGAGGCAAGGAGAGCAAAATGAGGGTTGAAGGGAAGTCATCAGGGAGGGCAGGAAGCTGGAAGCAACTGGATGACAGGGAATAAGGAACTGAAGGCAACAGCACTATGGCAGTGCTGGAATATCTTAGAGATCAGTATAACACATTATTACACTGTACCCACCTAAATATTTCCCTGAAGGTCTTCAGAGATAAACCACCTCCATCCACTGTCTGAGAGCACCTTGGTCTCCTCAGTGGCCCTTCCAGGCTGCAGTCATGCAGGGCTGCTGGATGTCTCATGGGGGTGGGAGGATTTCAGAGCATCCAAATGAAAGTACTGTCATAGAATGGTTTGCATTCGAAGGGACCTTCAGGATCATCCTGTTCCAACTACCTTTCCACGGGCAGGGACACCTTCCACTAGGCCAGGTTGCTCCAAGCCCTCACCAGCCTGGTCTTCAATACTCCCAGGGGGCATCCACACCTTCTCTGGGCAACCTGTGCCAAGGCCTCACCACCCTCACAGAGAAGAGTTTCTTCCTACTATCTGATGTAGTTGCAAATTGCAGAGGGCAAGTCAACCCCCTATTGAACTTTATTTCTGCTGCTGGAAATCATATTCTTCTCTTCTCTCCTCTTCTCTCCTCTTCTCTTCCTCTTCTCTCCTCTTCTCTCCTCTCCTCTCCTCTCCTCTCCTCTCCTCTCCTCTCCTCTCCTCTCCTCTCCTCTCCTCTCCTCTCCTCTCCTCTCCTCTCCTCTCCTCTCCTCTCCTCTCCTCTCCTCTCCTCTCCTCTCCTCTCCTCTCCTCTCCTCTCCTCTCCTCTCCTCTCCTCTCCTCTCCTCTCCTCTCCTCTCCTCTCCTCTCCTCTCCTCTCCCTCCCTCCCCTCCCCTCCCCTCCCCTCCCCTCCCCTCCCCTCCCCCTCCCCTCCCCTCCCCTCCCCTCCCCTCCCCTCCCCTCTCCTCTCTCCCCTCCCCTCTCCCCCCCTCCCCCTCCCCTCCCTCCTCCCCTCCCCTCTCCTCTCCTCTCCTCTCCTCTCCTCTCCTCTCCTCCCCTCCCCTCTCCTCTCCTCTCCTCTCCTCTCCTCTCCTCTCCTCTCCTCTCCTCTCCTCTCCTCTCCTCTCCTCTCCTCTCCTCTCCTCTCCTCTCCTCTCTCCTCTCCTCTCCTCTCCTCTCCTCTCCTCTCCTCTCCTCTCCTCTCCTCTCCTCTCCTCTCCTCTCCTCTCCTCTCTTTCTTTCCCTCTGCCCTTCATTCTTTCCTTTGCTGAGTGCCTGGGAGAAGAGATCAGCCCCCACCTGGCCAGAACTTCCCTTCAGACGGTTCCAGACGGTGCTGAGGTCACCTCTGAGCCTCCTCTTCTCCAGGCTAAACACCCCCAGCTCCCTCAGCCTCTCCCCACAGCACTTGTGCTCCACTCCCTTCTCCAGCCTCGTTGCTCTTCCCTGGCCCCGCTCCAGCCCCTCAAGATCTTTTCTCAACTGAGGGGCCCAGAACTGAACACAACACTCAAGGTGTGGCCTCCCCTGTTAAAATATGTTGTCCCAGAGGTCCTCCCACCACTGCTGATGAACTTGACCTTGGCCAGCAGTAGATCCATCCTGGAGCCTCCTGGCATTGGCCCCATGGGACACAGGGAAAGCTTCCAGCAGCCTCTCACAGAAGCCACCCCTGTAGCCCCCTTGCTGCCCCCAAATTGCCAAGCAAACCCAATACTACAGAAAGTCTCAGTACCAGGGCAGCCATGAGCTGCCTTCTGTGCAAATGATGGACAGGGATGTTGCTTTTGGAGCTGCTTCCTCCTTCCATCATCTGAGCAGTGCCCACTGTCCCCAACAGACCCTGCCTCGTAGATGAAGGAGGGATTGCACCACCTTGACATCCAAAATTGGCAGCCTGTGTTCCTCTGCCATCTGCCAGTGCCAGGTGAGAACTAGCAATGTCTGCCAGGCTGTGCAGACACATTTCACCATCAGAGATCTTGCAAGTGAGCAGCTGAACTGACATCTGTGTCATAACATTTCAAAAAACTTCAGGAGAATTTTTTGTTATTATTTTAATTATTATTTGCTGTTGTTAAACTTTTTCTCTGCTACTTTCTTCCTGTTCCTCAAATTAATTTCTTTGAAGGGAAGACTTCTCTTCTTCAGGCCCATGAGAGGGTGTTGGAACTGCATGATCTTGAAAGTCTCTCTTTCAACACAAAGCATTTAGTGATTCTCTGAAAAAAACCCCAAATCTGTATTTCTTACAGTGTAATCTGAGCTGTGTCATTCCTAAAGAGGAATATTTAGTGATTGCTAGTGAATTTATTCAGAACTGATTTATTTTAATGTAAATGATACCCCCTCCTTCTCTGCCCTTCTCTCATTGTGGCAGCATTTCTGCTCAAAACCAGCTGCACATCACAGGCAAAGAGTGGGAAAAGTTCAGCCAGTCTCCCTTGGCAGCAAAAGGTGATCTCCCCCCTTGGCCCAACCATCCCTGTTTAGCTTCTCTGGGCTTAATTCCCCCATTTTGCACATTGTGCCAGTTTTGGAGTGCTCTAAATGTCAGCAGAATAGAAGAGTAACAGTTAATATCATCATTAACTGAGAGGCTTAAGGGGAATGGGAATCATAGAGCAGCAATTCATTAGCAATTTATTTCTGGGTGGTAAACAGGGTTTGTCTCTGTACAGCTCAGTTGAAACTTCTTTAACCCTAAAAATAAGGAAATATGAGATAAGGCAACTCTATGTCCTTTTGGCCTCTCAGAGACTGTGAGTAGTTCCCAGTGATTCCTTCTCCAGAGCCCCTCAGGGTTCAGGGAATCACAGAATGGTTTGAGTTGGAAGGGACCTTCAAGATCATCCAGTTCCACCCCCCTGCCATGGGCAGGGACACCTTATACTATCCCAGATTGCTCCCAGCCCCATCCAACCTGACCTTGGACACTTCCAGAGATGGGGCAGCCACAGTTTCTCTGCCCAACCTGTGCCAGGGCCTCACCACTCTCACAGGGAATAATTTCTTCTTTATAACCAACCTAAACCTACTCCTGATAAACAGCCTTCCTTGTCCTCAAATTTAACACTGGACTCCTCTCTACAGCCAGACTTTTACACCCAAAGAGGTGGTCAGGGAGAGTTAGGAAGACTTGTTAATCTACAAAATTCCTTACAAGAAAACAACTTCAAATGTGTCCAATTTATGTGGAAATCTCAGCAGGAGAACAACAGCTCTGGAGTCAAATCCCAGTGGAATGAGCAGGCAGGCAACCAGATGGCAGGAACTAAATTTGTTTAAATAATTAGGAATATTAATAGGTAAGTTGATAGAATAAAAGCATCAGAGGACATGGAGGGATACATGGATGGCTGCATGGATGGACAGGAATGAGAGATGTGTCTAAAATAAGGAAGATGTCACCTTGTTTCTGGCCCAGGAGACACCAACTCACACAAACTGTATTTTCCAGCGTGCCGCAGCTTCTGCCTTATGTCATATACATTCTGCCTGCAGTGCCATCTTGGACTCACATAGCAAAGGTTTCTGGCTGACATTTTGGGAGATGAAGTAAGGAAATACTTAAATTAGTCTTTGTTTTTAATTAAAAATGAATTAGTTTGCGTAACCGCCGAAGCGCAAGGAATAAATGAGTTTCTGTGTGTATCTCATTGCACAAGCTTTGCCTTTCCAGCCCTCTAGTGGAAAAGGAGAGGTATGAGGAGAGGATCCTCAGGATTCTCCTCCTGGTAGGAATAATATTTCAGACAGTTGTTCAGGGTGGGAAAGACCTTCAAGGTCAGTGTTTTCAGTGCTTGTTGCAGCTTCTTCACTATTCTCACCTCCAAAACTGATGTGGAAAAGTTCACAAAGAGGCCTTGACTTCTTGTGACAGTGAAATCACGGAATCATTAAGGATGGAAAAGACTTCCAAGATCATCAAGTCCAACCTTTGACCCAACCCCACTGTGCCCATTAAACCATAGCATGAAGTGCCACTTCTAGACACTTTTTGAACATTTCCAGAAGGGGAGATTCCACCACTTTCCTGGGCAGCCTGTTCCAGTGCTTAACCACTCCTTCAGTGCAGATTTTTTTCCAAACATCCGACCTGAACCTTTTCTGGCCCAACTTGAGGCCATTTCCTCTTGTCCTGGAGCTTGTTAATCCAGAAGAGGCCAAACCCCACCTGGCCACGACCTCCTTTCAGAGAGTTGTAGGCATCAAATTCCACCCTCCAAATCCCTTCTGTGTACACACATCACTGTGATGACACATTCCTTGTGGATCCACATGTGTGCCAACGTGTGGATGTGTTGGCAGCTGTGCCCACACACATCTGAGTCCGCGCAAAAGCCTCTACAGTTTGGGATTAAGCAAAGGGAAGTTTCCTCTCAAACTCTGCGAGCAGCTGCTCACGAGGGCAGCACCATGTGAAAGAGTTTTGGTGTTTAATCTCCACAGAAGTTATGCCAGGGCCACAGCAATAATTAGAATATAAATATCTTTTATAGAGGCTGCAAAGTATTGGTGGAAGGGGGGCCAATATGTAAAAATTGAGTTAGTGATGTAGTGAAAACTGAAGAGGAGGAAGCATGGCAAGAATGAAAAACAAAGGACTCTGTGCTCAAGTTAATCGTGGTGATGGATGAAATGCCACTGGCCCAGCACATCCCATCTTGTTCTGCCTCTGCTGGAAGGCAAAGGAAGCCTGAACAGGCTCCCTCCCCCAGAGAGCAAATAAAAGAGATTTAATTCAAACAGAAGCTGCTGAGGACAAACAAGGGGAAGACAAACAGTGGGAAATGGGGAAGGAAAAGAGAAAGGAGATAGACAGGCAGTGTGAAATGAAGAAACAACACCCTGGCAGTGGGATACTCGTGCAGGAGTGAATTACCAGGAGAACAGGGAAGGAATGACAGCCAATAAACTGGACTTTGCTGGCAGATCACAAAATCGTGGAATTGTAAGGCTGGCAAAGATGTCCAAGGTTATCAAGTCCAACCTTTGACCGAACACCACCATGCCCACTCAGTCATATCCCCAAGTGCCACATCTACTCCTTTCTTGAACCCTTCAGGGATGGAAACTCCACCACTTTGGTGGGCAGCCTGTTCTTGGTTCACTTTTGTCCCCAGGCCATCCTGCTTCCATTTTACCCCCCTGTGAGAAGAACAGAAACATCACCTGACCCTGCCAGCACCTCTCTCCTCCCACCTTCTCTGACCATCTCTCTTTTTCATAGCCCTGGCCTGCAGTTGGTTGCAGGAGGGCAGAAACCACGGGATGTTTGATGACTTTGTGCACAAGGAATGAGGGCAGGAATCTCTTTTGGTCTCAGAAAGTCCCCGAGTAGCCCTGAAGCTTTTGGAAAACGTTTGTGTGTGGGTTCAGTCCACCTCATTGTCTTTCCTCTTTTTGTTGTTCACTGTTGGCATGTGAATAATCTGACACAGCCTCAGAAAATTGAAGTTGACCTTTTTTGTCTTTGCTTATAAACCATAACCCCCCCCCAACTGCTCAGAATTTGCTTTTCCCTGCTTCTCCCTTATTGCTCCATTTCTCCAAGAAGCACAATTCACTTGGTGTGTGAGCTTGAGATGTTTGTCTTTGGGCAGTTTCACAGATAAGTAAGTAGAATTGAGTGAAAAAAAACCCCCAACACAAGCAAGACACAACTTATTCAAGCCTGAGAGAGAAGAGGAGAAAGCAGAAGGATGACAAAACTTCAGCAGTGTGCTGGTCTAAAGGCAAACTGGCAGGAGAAATGAACCCAGCTCAGGAGAGACTACAAGTCAGAGTGACAATTTAATAACAACATTACAATAAATAAAATGGCACAAAGAGAAATTGGTTTTAACTCACAAAACCCAGTAGTATGACCCAGCCCCCTGGGGCACAAACTCAGTGGGGTTTGTTGGCCCCTGTGCTGAGCCCCACGTGGTTCCCCCAAGTCCAAAATTAAAGGAAGGGGAAAACCTCAAACAATGGTGAGCTGCCACCAGACTTATCTCGGGAAATTCTAATTTTATCCCTTTCCTCCTTCAAATCTGGTTTAAAGCTCTTTCCATGATCCCTGCAAACACCTGGGCAAAAACCCTTTTCCCTCTTTTGGGACAGATGTGTCTTTCCTCTGTGCAAGTGCCGGGGGTTTAAAAACCAGGACACTTCGAGTCACTGGTACCCACCAGCTCTGCTTTCCTTCCAGACACATCCCTGGCCAGCCAAGCTGTAAACAGCAACTAATTGGTACCTTTAACTGCAACCCTGCTGTGGCCCAGGGAGCCAGAGTGGAGCCTCTCAGCAGCCTAATAAGGGTGAAAAAGGTTTTGATACCAGCTCAGAGCACCAGTGCAAATGCCAAAGGCATTGTTTTTGTGGCTGGGTTTGTGGGGTTTATTTTTAAACTCCTTTCTTTCTCCTCTTCCCCCCCCCCCCCCCCCATCAGACTCTGTCTCCTATTTCTCTCTCACTGCTTTATGCACTTTCTTTGTTTTAATTTGAACCATCTCCCCACGGAGTTTCTGCCCCTTTCCAAAACATCTTGCCTTTAAATAAGATGCTGCTGTTTTGTGCCTCTGTGCCAGGACTCCTGGAACGAGAGTTTCATTCAATCCTCAGGCCTCAGAATCATAATCCTGGGTTTAGGTATCGAGGTTTTCCCGGTGTGAAGGCAGCAGAGAGTTCCCAACCACAGGAATTGGGGAAACCAGCAGGGAAACATCAGATCAACCAGTATGCTCCAAGAGGGAATTTTGGATAAAAGCACCTCTAAGCTGTGTGATTTCTTCCTTTTCCCTCTGGCAGTTCAGCCCGTGCCAAGCTGGCATTGTGCCCTTGTGACCAGGAGGGTCATTGGGATCCTGGGATCAATCAGGAAAAGTGTGACCAGCAGGTCAGGGAGCTCATCCTGCCCCTCTACTCTGTGCTTGTGAGGTCACACCTGGAGTGCTGTGTTCAGTTCTGGTCTCCACAGCTCAAGGAAGACAAGGAGCTACTGGAGAGGGTTCAGCAGAGGCCACAAAGGTGATGAGGGATCTGTAGCATCTCTCTGATGAGGAGAGACTGCAGGAGCTGGGCCTGTTTAGTCTGGAGAAGACAGAGGGGATCTCATCAATCCACCCAAGTATCTCGAAGAGATGCCAGTAGAATGGTGCCAGACTCTTCCCAGTGTTACCCAGGGACAAGGCAAGGAGTAATGACCTTAAATTAAAACAAAAGAAGTTCCACTTCAATATAAAGAAGAACTTCTTTCCATGGAAAGTGGCAGAGCCCTGGAACAGCCACCCAGGGAGGTCGTGGAGTCTCCCTCTCTGGAGACATTCCAAACCCACCTGCTCCAGGTGACCTTGCCTTGGCAGAGGGGGTGGATAGATGATCTCCAGAGGTTCCTTCCAACCCTAACAATTCTGTGATCCTGTGAAAGCCGTTGCTTTCTTCTTTATCTTGAGGCCTTATCTTCTTTCCTGAGCACCCAAGCACTCTGCCCATGCACAGTTTACACTCACACAGTGCTGGACCACAAAAAGCACCTGTAAAGCCATTTACAGAGGGGAAATCCCAACACAGGGAGGTGCTTGGTCACACAGAGCATCTTTCAGAGACCTAAAAAGTGGAACCAGGTCTACAAACCCCAGAGCAGCTGAGACACATTCAAGTTTATTTTACATTCATTAACTGGAGTATCAGAGTATTAACTGAGCCAGCATGGAATGGAGCATGAGCTGATTTATCCTCCTCGTGGGATTTTGAGCTCCTGTCAGCTTTGTGCTGCATGGCTGCTCTGAGCCAGCTCTGGGATCTTTGTGCTCCATGCCAGTCCTGCAGCTTTTACTGCTGCTGCTTCCAGGGCTTGTCTTTCTCTTTGTGTGGGGTCTGGCTGAGATGGGGATAATTTTCCCCAGAGCCTTTGCAGGGCTGTGCTTTAAATGCTGGAAAGGTGGTGGTAACACAGCAGGGTATCAAGGTTGTCTCTCCAAAGTTCTTCTCCAGCACCAGCAGGCTGAGGGTTGGAAAGAAAGATCTTGGGAGGGGCCAACTTACCCAAAGTGACCAAAGGGATATTCCAGACCACATGAAACCTGAAAAAAGTAAGGCAGAAAAGAGGAGGAATGGGTGATATTCATTATTTACAATCTTTGTCTTCCAGGGCAACCACTCCATGTATGGAAGTTCAGCTTCCCAGATTTGTTCTAAAGTAATATATAAAGATGAGGGGTGTTGATAACACTGAATGTACCTCAGAGGACACATTAATTCATAACTGTGAAGTAATCTGAGATCCAGAAGTGGACAACATCAGATCAGGGTGTCCATAAACACCAGCGTGTGCTCAAAATATGGAGACAAGTAGATAATTCTGAAAAGATCAGTAATAAATCAAAATGAACTTCTTCTGAATTCCAACTTAGGGACACCAAATTGAATCTAAACTCTGCCAAAGTCAATGGGAATCTCCTCAGGGAGTTTTGGATTCCACCCATTGAAAAGGAACTGAACCTAAAGGAAGTCTTTTGTATGAAGGAAGGAAAGTGGCAGGTCCCTTGTCCTGCCTAAGGTCAAAGATTTCAGGGTTAGCAAGAACTATTAGTTTATTCTTTTAGATTCTTTGAGAATTCCCTCTGTCTTTCTACAGAGAAAAGCAAAGAATCATTAAGGTTGGAATAGACCTCCAAGATCATCAGTTCCAACCTTAGACCCAACACTCCTGTGCCAAATAAACCACATCCTCAAGTGCTATGTCTGCTCCCCTTTTGCACCTTTCCAGGGATGGTGACTCCATCCCTTCCCTGAGGATACACATATTTATATTTCTATATAATTTATAAACATAATAATTCTCACAGTGTCTGATTTTTCAGCCACAAAGCATTTCTTTTTCTTTCATTTTTTTTTCGGGGGGGGGGGGTTCAAGGTCTTTACATCTTAATGAAGTCAAATGACAGGAAAAATCTCATCTCCCTGTGTAAACTGTTCAAACATCTCATTATTTTTTCTGTAAAATGAAAAAACAAATGCATTTAGAGCATCTATTTTTGCCTTTTTAAGCAGCATTTTGATCCCAAAGACAACCCCTTGCCATTCCAGCGTTGTCAGGAGGAACGTCCCAGCTTTACATCCCTGGAAGTGAGAGGACGATTTTTCCATAGCCAGTGAAATGCATTCCCACCCCCAAGGTTGTTTTGACTTTATTCATACAAGCCCCAGGATACCCAGTGGATGTGTAAACATTTACATTTAATAAATCAGTCAGGGAAAGGCAGTTTAAGCACCATGTTTACGCAAAGTGCATCTTCTTATTAAGTCAAAACATATTATGCAATGACTCCAATGTGCCTCAGGTGCACTTTAAAATGTATATCTCTGTCTTCATCCCGTGCTCCCTTATTTATTACATGTAGCAATTGCTACATGGGTTTGCCTGATGTATTTGGATATAATTTATGAGCAGCTAATAAAAGTGAAATGTTTAGAGAGGCTGCCTGGGAGGAATGGGAGGTCTGACAACCCCTCTCAGTCAGCTGGGTGGCAGGAGAAGACAAACAGTGCAGTGTGATGAGTCATTAAGAAGCAATTTTGCATTGATGTGGCTTGATTATATAAGCACAAATAATCCCAGCCTGTGTTCCCAGGATTTCTGCTTCGTGGCCAAGGCAGAGAGAGGCAGGAAAGAAAAGATATTTCCCACATCACTGGGACAAAGTGGTTAGTTCCTCACTGCTCAGAAACTTTTGACTTCTTAGACATTGTTCTTCATTCCAAACCCATCCCTTGGAGGTTGAGTAGATCCTAAAACACTCCTTAAACTGCTGGCAGAACATACTTTGAACTTCCCAAGAAGGAAGGAAGGAGAAAGAACAAGAAGAGACAGAGAGAAAAGAGAGACAAGAAAGAAAGAGAGACAGAGAGGAAAGAGAGAAAGAGAGAGAGAGAGAGGGAAAGGGAGGGAGGGAGGGAAGGAGGGAAGGAAGGAAGGAAGGAAGGAAGGAAGGAAGGAAGGAAGGAAGGAAGGAAGGAAGGAAGGAAGGAAGGAAGGAAGGAAGGAAGGAAGGAAGGAAGGAAGGAAGGAAGGAAGGAAGGAAGGAAGGAAGGAAGGAAGGAAGGAAGGAAGGAAGGAAGGAAGGAAGGAAGGAAGGAAGGAAGGAAGGAAGGAAGGAAGGAAGGAAGGAAGGAAGGAAGGAAGGAAGGAAGGAAGGAAGGAAGGAAGATGAAGGAATCAAAGTATTTTGTTCTGTGTGGGATATCCACAGTGCAGTGCTGAACAAAGTTGTTGGGTATTGGGAAAAATGAGGATGAATATTAGGAAAAAGTTTTTCACTGACACAATGGTTAAACCTCAGAACAGGCTGCCCAGGGAGTGGTGGAATCTCCCTCCCTAAAACTGGGACACACCCAGTAGTTCCTGCCCGAGCAGAAGGGTGGTTGTTGAAGTGCCCTGGTCTCGTGGGCACTGGGCATGGGGCAAAGGAATTTTCCCTTCTCCCTGGGCCACTGCCAAAGCAAACAGCAGAAGGTGAGATGGTCAGATGTCTTTACCAAGGTAGGATAACTTGTAATTCAATACCTGAATTACATTGGATGGCACTCTCCAATCATTTAAGAAACTGTCCCCATTGCGAATATCCCAAGTGTTCTTGGCAGAAAAGACACAATGGATGTAAAACTTGGAGACATCCAAAGTAATTAATTTTATCACTGCCCCTTGTAATTTATTCAACAATCCATTTTGTCCATACTAAGGAGAAGTACTGATATGGTTATGATCACTCCAACTGGAAAAGTTAAGAAAAAACCTCCAGGACATGACTCTTTTCATCCTCAAGACAGAAGTCTATGGCACACAACCAGTTAATCATAGAGACATTTCAGCCAGCAGGAATTTCTTCCAGAATCTTGAGCTTTCCTGTTGTCACTGGTTTTGTTCGTCTCACTCTCTGCTTTTAATCACCAGAGGAGACATTCACCCTTCACTGGTCAGAGAGGAAGAGTTTGGCAGAGGGGCCTGCATAAAAAACACTGGCATTTCTCCTGGACCAGTTGTTGTGGGTGGGAATTAGTCAAGCTTGGGATGAACAACCAGCCTGGATTCTTCAGGGTGGTGGAAAGAGCAACATAAATGGACCTGTTTCTGTCTCACTGGGGAACAGAGGAGCATTTCGTGAGAGATGGGCTGATTCCAGTGGGATGAAGTTCAACAAGGCCAAGTGCAGGTCCTGCCCTTCGGCCACCCCAACCCCCTGCAGCGCTCCAGGCTGGGCACAGAGTGGCTGGAGAGCAGCCAGGCAGGAAGGGACCTGGGGGGACTGAGGGACAGGAAGCTCAACAGGAGCCAAGAGAGTGCCCAGGTGGCCAAGAAGGCCAATGAGATCCTGGCCTGGATCTAAACTAGCGTGGCCAGCAGGCCCAGGGCAGTGACCCTTCCCCTGGACTCTGCCTTGGGGAGGCCACACCTTGAGTGTTGTGTTCAGTTCTGGGCCCCTCAGGTCAGGAAAGGAATATTGAGGGGCTGGAGCAGGGCCAGAGAAGAGCAATGAGGCTGGAGAAGGGACTGGAGCACAAGTGCTGTGGGGAGAGGCTGAGGGAGCTGGGGGTGTTCAGCCTGGAGAAGAGGAGGCTCAGAGGTGACCTCAGCACTGTCTGGAACTGCCTGAAGGGAAGTTCTGGCCAGCTGGGGGTTGGTCTCTTCTCCCAGGCACTCAGCAATAGGACAAGGGGGCACGATGGGCTCAAGCTCTGCCAGGAGAAATTGAAGTTGGAGAGCAGAAAAAATTCTTTGCAGAGAGAGTGCTCAGGCATTGGAATGGGCTGCCCAGAGAGGGGGTGGATTCCTCACCCCTGGAGGTTTTTAAATGCAGATTGGCCTTGCCACTGAGTGCCATGATCTGGTAAAGGGACTGGAGTTGGACCAAGGGTTGGACTTGATGATCTCGGAGGTCTTTTCCAACCCAATCCATTCTATGATTCTATGATTCTTCCTCCCTGAGTGCACCCGTTCCTTTGAAGCCAAAGCACTGATTGACATCAGTGGAATCAGGATGTCACCTCCTGGATATTTGGGAACAGGGAATGGCTAAAGCTTTGAGAGCTCCTTGAGTTGGTTTGAGGCAGTACATGCACAGTCATGTGTGTGCTCATGGACAAAGGCAAAGCAGCAAATGTGTTTGGGTTGCTGAATAACTCAGTGGGATGTGCCTCCAAATATGAAATCAAATCATTTTGTTCTGCATTAGGGTTTCATGCTAGTGAAAACCCACTTATTTCGTTCTAATCTGGCTTTTAAGGATATTGAAGTGGAAGTTTAAGAGTGGGAACTTTCTCTTGCCTCTCTTTCACACTGTGAAGGAAACTGCTTCTGACACATCCCATGGCTTCTGCTGATCAGTGATGAATGATCCTTAAACCAGCCATTCATTTCAGTTCCTCCAGGTTTTAACCTGGATCAGAGGGGCCAAGGGATAATGAACATGTATTAAAGTGACTGGCAAAATTAATTAGAAACACATTTTAAAAGGTATTTGGCCTTTTTCGATGGCACTGTCAACAGAAGCTGCTGTTCATTGCCAGGAATTAGACAAGACCATGAGGGCAGGGAAGACACCAGGAACTGGGCACACCTTCTACTGTCACAGCCTTGACTTGGGGAATATGAATAACCCTGAAAAGACTCAGACACATTCCTGACCTAGTGCTGCTTGTGGATCAAATGAGGAACACAGGCAGTGTGCCCTGTTTGGGGTTCTCCAGTTCAGTAAAGACACTGAGATACTGGAGTGGGTCAGCCAGGATGGCTGGGGGAGCTGGAACACAAGGATTTGGAAGTGGAAGCTGGGAGAAGAAAGTGTATTCAGACTCAAGGTGAAGGAAGATCTTATTACTTAATGAAACTCCTAAAGGGGAGGATGTAGAGAAGATGGATCTCAACTCTTGGGAATGCTAAAAATTTGACTGAAAAAGTCATTGGCCCTGCCTGGAACAGGGGCTTGGCCTCAATTCCTCAAAAGGTGATATCCAATCTAAATTATTCTGGCTTATGGAGAGGGATCCATCTGAACCAGTCACCAAAAGCTTCCTCTAGAGCCAGTGAATGTTGAATTTTGGATATAAAATGCACTGACTGCACTGAATATTCCTCCATCTTGGGGACTTTGGGAGTTTAACTTAAACAGAAGAAAGGCCACAGAAAAACACCCCTCTATTTTTCCCTTCCTTCAGTCTTTCTGCTTTCTCTCTGTCATCTTTCATTTTTCCAGGGATTTCTCAGCAACCTCTGTCTCCTTATTCTATCCCACACTCCTTTAAACTTTAAAGACTTTAAACAGAAGCATTTAAAATCCTCCTGTCCCAGTGTTAACACGTGTTTTGGGTTTGGGGTCCCAGGACAGGCACTCATGGAGAGTACAAATCACTCTGTGCTGCTGTCGCTGTCTCCTGGAATGATTCCACTACAGCAAGAGCTGGAACAGTCCATGTAAAAACATTTATTATCCATTTACTGCTGTCACTCTGCTGCTGACAAGACTCTTTCTTCATCCATATGGATGGAGGAACAATGTTCTCTCTGAGGGGACAGAAGGGAATAAAAATTCTGCTCTGAAATTCCAATCAGGAAAAATAGGAGAGGAGGAAGAAATGCCTTAAACACATTTGTTTCTGCCTAATCTTAGCCAGACCTGGAGTGTTCTCCCAACTGGTATTTTCAACCCATGGAGCCACAACAGAGGACAGCTCTCACATGTTGACCTCATTTTCCTCCTATTGAATATCCTGATATTTTTATTTGGCCTTACAAGATAATAAAGTGCTATTAATCTCCTCTTCCTGCCAAAAAACTGAGGCACAGGTAAAGAGAGGGATTCCTCTGCACGAGTTTGGGTGTCTGTGACTTAGTTGTCTGCATCTGGCCAATTATCTTCATCCTCAGTTGAAGACACCCAAATCAACATACTGGATGGATTTTATAGGGTGTGAATCACCTCACAAAGTGCATGTTGTTTAGTATGACAAAAATAATAAAAGCACGGAACGGTTGGGGTTGAAAGGGACCTTCAAGATCATCCAGTTCTCCACATTCTATTGAGTGTATTTATTAAAACTTTAGTCAACCAGTGTAATGCATCTACACATTGCTGGTCAGCAGGACAGAGAACCAAGAGGAGAGCCATCACCTCCTGCAGACATGCAGGACACTTTGAGACACCTGAAGTAGCTCCAGAATTCAGTGATCAGGCCAACTAACTGACTCAACAGAGCTGCAACGAGGAAAGAGGGTCCTGGGAGCTCAGCTCATAGAATCATGAAGACTGGGAAAGGTCTCTAAGATCATCATATCCAAGTGTCACCACCACCAGGGTCACCACTAACCCTGTCCTCAAGTGCCACATCCACGTTGCTTTTGAACCCTTCCAGGGGTGGTGACTCCACCCCTTTCCTGGGTGGCCTGTTCCAGTGCTCGACAATATACATTAAAACTCCCAAATTTTAGTACCCTGACTAACTTTCCCAAGGTAACTCCAGTACCTAAAGGCACTGAAATGACTTTTTCCAGCACTGAGGGTGATGTGCCATCATTCACTGTCCCCTGTGGGACTTGATGAGTCTCCAAAAAAAAGAGGAAAACATCTAGGAAAGGAATTGCCCTTCCTTTAGTCACTCATTGCAATGACTTGAGGAATATCTCAAAAAGGAGAAGAGAAGGGGCTTAGGGTAGACCTTTTTGCTTTCTAGAACTCCCTAAAAGCAGGTTGTAGGGAGATGAGGGTTGGTCTCCTCTTCCAGCTCTCAAGTGATAGGACAAAGGGAAATGACCTCAAGCTGCACCAGGGGAGGTTCAGGTCAGATGTCAGGAAAAAATTCTTCAATAAAAGAATGGTTAAGCCTTGGAACATCCTGCCCAGGGAAGTGGTGGAGCCACCACACTGGAAGCCCTCAAAAATGCGTAGATGTAGCTCTTGGGAATACAGTTTATTGGGAATGGTGGTCTCTTTTCCCAGCACTCAGCAATAGGACAAGGGGGCACAATGGGCTCAAGCTCTGCCAGGGGAAATTGAAGTTGGAGAGCAGAAAAAAATTCTTTGCAGAGAGAGTGCTCAGGGATTGGAATGGGCTGCCCAGAGAGGGGGTGGATTCCCCATCCCTGGAGGTTTTTCAGCTGAGCTTGGCCATGGCACTGAGTGCCATGATCTGGTAAAGGGACTGGAGTTGGCCCAAGGGTTGGACTCGATGATCTGGGAGGTCTTTTCCAACCCAATTGATTCTATGATTCTGTGATTCTATGATTAAATTCAGTCAAAGGTCGGACTTGGTGATCTTGGAGGTCTTTTCCAACCTTAATGATTCTGTGAGAACAGAAGTGCTGCAGAGCCTGCAGCTCCCTGGCAGGCTGTCACTCAGTGTGTGGCTGGTTGGGCTGTGAGCACCAGGCGCTTGGATGGCGGTTTATTCGCATTATTTATTAAGCAAATGATTTCTGTGCGTGGCATCTGGAAACACACCATAAATAAAACCCAGCAGAGGCTTAATTTTAACTGCTCCTCACAGACAGCCATACAAATGTCCCTCAGCCTTCCCTTCACTGCCACAACAAACATCTGTAAATAACATCCAGAGCTTGCTGCCAGTGCCAGAAGACAGATGCTCCGAGGAGCAAACCCAGCCTCCTGCCATCTTCTGCAGGGGGATTGGCAGGAGGTGTTGGCATCAAACACTCAGCTCTGCACCTCAGGAGAAACTTTCTAATGAGGAGAATGGAACACAGGAAGAGCAGGTCCTCTTTAAATCGGGGATTGAGCAGGTGATCTCTAAGAACACCTTCCATCTGTCTTGGTCTGTCTTCCAAATGGGTTGGTCAAGGTGCTGAGGGGGAACTTTTCAAATAGGTGTGTTTTCCCAAGGAACCAAAACCTCTCAGGACATAAGGCACAAAATGTAAATCCACAAGTTGGGTCAGGCTGCATTCCAGGCCCAGCCTAAAGTCCAGACTTACCCACTCTACACCAGCATCGACAGAACGATTTAATAATCAGAGGTTGGGAGCTCTGCAGAAAGGGGAGAGCTTGAATACTTTTCAGCACTTCAGAATGAGCCCAAGGTCATTTATATGGTCTGGATGATCCAAGGGGGACAGACTCAGCCTCGTTCATCCTAAGACATGCTTTGCAAGAAGAGTTCAAAAGACGTTCCCAAAGTCTAGAAGTCAATTTTTGCTCTATTATCCTTTTGGAGTGACCCATTTCACGTTTGGTTGGTTGAGGTTTGTGCCACTGTCTTAAACAATTCCAGGGTATGATATGGGTGAGGAAAGTTTGTACATTACCCTATTTTTCAAGAAAAATATTTTCTCATAAAGCCAGTCAGTGTCAGTGGAGACCAGAGCTGGTAATTTTTAATAGGCTGACCTAAATGTAACCTCAGCAACTCCAGGGGAAACTCCAGGTGTGTGGGTGAAAAAGGGAAACATTATCATGAAACTTAAACCTGCTCTCAGGACCTTTCCTCACCTTACAGTGGAACCCAGAAAATACAAACCTAGAAGGGTGACCTGCTTGTCTTCCTCAAGTCACTGCAACAAGGAGTGACTAAGGGATGGGCAATTCCTTTTCCAGCTGTTTTCCACAGGAAAAAAAAAAAACAAAACAAAAACAAAAACAAAAAACCAACCAACCAACCAAACAAAAAAACTAACAAAAAAAAACCAAACGCCCCCCCCCCCCCTCCCCCCGAAAAAAAAACAACCAAAAAACAAGAAGACAAATTGTTCCTTACTGGACAAATTCCTCAGAGGTTTTGGACAGATACAACATGCCACAAGAGGTGACTGCTGAGATTTGACTTTGAGGTCCCAAGACCCTGTATCTTCCTCCCACAAAAATCTTTATCAACTCTCTGTGTCCTGTTTGGACCATTTTCAAGGATTTTGGGCCTTCTCTGATGGTTTAGACTCTCTTATATCAAGAGTCATGTGCCTGTTGTGCCTTATTCTAACATTTTATACAGATAAAATCTTCTTTGCTACAATCTTTGTCCATTGGAATTCTTGACAAGAAATATTAAACAGGAATCTAACACAAAGGTATTTAGCTAAAGTGCTCCTAAAAGTGGTAAAAGAGTTATACTTAAAATCTATACTACCTAATTTTTAAGGCAACTATAACACAACAAAGACTCCAAGAATTTACCATGGGTGAATTTATGGGACAAACAGCATCCTGAATTTCATCTGTCAGTGCGGCAGAAGCCTTGGGTGAGAAAAGGGGTTCTCAAGGTGTTTTATGCTGGAGTCTCATCAACCCTCTGCCACAGCAAAGCCAAAAAGAGATCTTGGCTGGAGGGCTGAGTTTAGTGACTCCAGGCTTTGTGGGACAGGGAATCTGGGAGAGAATTAGGGACCTTCAACCACAGAATCAGAGAATGGTTTGGGTTGGAAGGGACTTCTAGGATCATCTTGTTCCAACCCCCTGCCATGAGAAGGGACACCTTCCAATGGACCAGGTTACTCTAAGCTCTGTCCAACCTGGCCTTGAACACTTCCAGGGATGGGGAACCCACAACTTCTCCAGGAAACCTGTGCCAGAGCCCAACTGCCCAATAAACCCTAATAATCCAGGATGAGGTAGAATGGTTTCAAACAGAAAGAGAGCAGGTTAAATTAGATATTGGATAAAACCTTTCCTGTGAAGGTGGTGAGGCACTGGAATAAGCTGTCCAGAGAAGCTGTGAATGCCCCAGCCTTGAAGTGTTCATGGCCAAGTTGGACAAGGCTTTGAGCAACCTGGTCTAGTGCAGGGTGCCCCTGCTCGTGGCAGGAGGTTCAGAACAAGGTGATCCTTAAAGTGCCTTGCAACCCAAACCATTCTATGACTCTCTGATTCCATGACTCATTTCCATGTTTCCATGGTTCCATATTTCCATGGTGCCATGTTTCCATGGTTCCATGTTTCCATGGTTCCATATTTCCATGGTTTCCATATTTCCATAGTTTCCATATTTCCATGGTTCCATATTTCCATGGTTCCATATTTCCATGGTTCCATGTTTCCATGGTTCCATGTTTCCCTGGTTCCACATTTCCATGGTTCCATGTTTCCATGGTTCCATATTTCCATGGTTCCATGTTTCCATGGTTCCATATTTCCATGGTTTCCATGTTTCCATGGTTCCACATTTCCATGGTTCCATGTTTCCATGGTTCCATATTTCCATGGTTCCATGATTCTATGGCTCTATGACACTTGCTTTGTCCTTCTCACAGCCACACCTTCTCCCAAACTGGAATTGTCGCTCTGTGACTCATCTCCTTCCCAGAGCTCCTCTTCTCCTTCCAACCAGACCTCCAGGGAGGCATCACTCAACTCCTGAGCTCGTTATGCTCAGGTACAGTTCAATGGGCTCAATAATTAACGACCCTCTGAGGAGCCAGGACTGCAGCCACACTGAGGCTCCCAGTCAGTGCAGGAGTAGCAGGCCTTGAAGTATAAGGACCTGTAATTAATGTCCTCTGAAGTATGCAAATGAGATTTCCTTGCCCTTAAACCAAAGGCAACTGAATTAGTCAAAGGAAAAGGGAAGAGGAACAGGAGACAATTTAAATTAGAGAACAGAGGGAGGATGGTGCTTTTATTCCACAGTAATTTAGATTATAAATCTACTCTCTCCTCAACCAGTGAGCATTTCTCTCTGTTCAGTTGCCTAATTTCTGCTTGGCTCAAAGGAGAAAATTATTTTGTTTAATTTTTTTCCTCTGCCTCTACAACTCAGAAAGCCTGGAAAAGAAACAGCTCTGAGAAGGACCAGGCAGGAAAGCAAAGCAAGGCAAGACAGCAGTGATCAGTGAGGTGATCTCTGAAAGCAAACAGGAGCTCCTGGGAGTCTTTCAATTAGATGGTTTGGGGAAAATCTTTGGGCAGAGGCCCAAAAAAATTGTCTTTTCCAAGTTGGATAAATTCTTTTTGCTCCTTATAGGAGGATGGAGAAGGGAGTAAGTAATTCTCTGAGCAGGGAGGAAAAGGGTGGATGTGTGTTAGAGCCACTGGAAAGGGAGAGATGTTCAGACATACCCACAGGGATAAAAGAAGGCAGATAAAAGACCTGAATGTGATGAACACCCAGTGGGGCCCTTGAGGAATGAAACTGGACTTCTCTTGCTTCATTGGTTACCCCATCATTGGTTTCATCCTTCCCTCCTTCAGAAACATCACTGGCAGCATCAGGGTGAATCTCCCCCCTCATACTCCACTGCAGAACAGTTGAGTGGAGGCCCAGAGACCTGCAAATCCAGCTTAAATTCCAACATTTTCTTTTCCATCTATTAAATTCAGTAAACAGCTCAGTAAAAGACAGCTTGGCCCTGTGCTAAAGGTTGCAGAGACCTCAAGAACAGGTAGATCCGGATGCTCTGGTCCATTGAGATGGGTTTCATCTGGCCAGATGTTGGCATATTCCTCCAAATAAATGGCTAGAAGTGGGTTACTTTTAAGGAAGTTGAGGCAATTGGGTGTTTTTAGTAAATAAGGCACCTCATCCTAAGGATATTGTCTAGACTAGAGAAGATGAATCTAAAATGTTTTACAAACTATGAGTGGGCTGGTGATTTCAGGTTTTTTCAGTTTATCTCTAATGCATAAGGCAGGAACATGGAAACACAGAATCATTCAGGTTGGAAAAGACCTCAAAGATCATCAAGTCCAACTGTTGACCCAGCACTGTCAAGTCCTCCATGAAACAATTCCTTAAGTGCCACATCTACATATCTTTTAACCATCCCCAGGGTTGGTGACCCCACCACTTCTCTGGATATCCTGTGCCAGGGCTGGACCACCCTTTCAGTGAAGAAATTGTTCCTAATAACCAGTCTAAACCTCTCCTGATGGAACTCGAGAACATTTCTCCTCATCCTATCACTTGTTACCTGGGAGAAGAGCCCTCCCTGGCTCCACCCTCCTGTCAGGGAGTTGTAGAGATCAAGAAGATCCCCCCTGAGCCTCCTTTTCTCCAGGCTGAGCTCCCTCAGCTCCCTCAGCTGCTCCTGGTGCTCCAGACCCTTCTCCATCTCCATCCCCTTCCCTGGACACGCTCCAGCCTCTCAATATCTTTTTTTGCCATGAGAGGTTCACATCTCACACTTCAGTGACACATTCCAGTGTCACACTTAACCTATGTGAAATAGATAACTGTGTGAAATAGATCCAGAAGTTTCTCTAAGGAAATGTTCTACTTCCTTTGGCCCTTCTGGGTGATGTCCCTGCTCAGAGAGCTCAGTTTTCCTTCCAACCAGGAGGCAGAAGAAACTGCTGATGAGGGCAGGGGTTGGATATAATTGACTTTGTCGAGCTAACCTGGTGCATGACCTTTCTCAAATCACTTGTCCTCTTCATAGTATTGTTTTTCTTCCCTGTCTCCCCCTGGAGTTACTGCTGAGGTTGTAACTCTTTCAGAGGAGAAAATCAGTTTTATTTATCCTTCTTATTTCCTTAAGTAATTCCATATCTGTCCTCCTCTGGGGCCAATTTCTTTGGTGTGTTCCGAGGGATTTCTCTCCACACAAGCCACTGTGCCTGCCTTGCCCACTAGATGTCATGAAATGCTGAGCTCTCGGAGCAGTGGGAGAAGGGGGACTTTTAGGCTGTTTTGTAGCAAATTGCTGGAGTTCCTCCCTGGCCATCTGCTTTCTGGAGGGAGCCCACTCAGTTGGGAGCTGTGAGCGAAAGCATCAGCTGCTGCCAGCACCGTTCCTATTTTCAGCTCTGAGGAATCACGATTGTCGGCGGCTCTGCCAGGAACAGCAGCACTTGGCATTTGCTGTGGGCTGGTGAGTAAGGGAGAAAACCCAGAGAGAGGTGGGGTTGGCTTCATCTGACCCAACGTTAGACATGGACAGCTCTGCATCTCTTCCAAGTCTTCGTATCTGCTACAGGAATAAATTGACTCCCCTCATTTACAAGCTGCTTGAAGGAGCAGGTGTGCTGGAAGAAGCTGGTCTTGGGATGGTGAAGGCACTTTCCTGGAAAGGCACTCAGAGAGAAAAAATATGAAGTTTGCAGGCTAGAGAGATGACTCATCTAGAGATGCAGATTCCACCCAGCTTCCTGTACAAAGGGCTTCAGACTCTAAGCATTCCTTAGTAAGTTTTTTAATAGGCTTGCCCTTCTTTTCAGAACTGACCTTTCATTTTTCTTCCGTTCTTCATGTGATTAATTATCATTTATCCACTTGCCTCTCTTCTGTTTTAAAGAACTGTCTTCTCTTTCAACTGGCCTTTCTCCAGCAGGGTTCAGGTGTGTGTGGGATACTTGGTATTAGTTGCTTGACTTGAGACAAAAATATGTTTAGTGTAGCTGTCTGTTTAGGAGTTTCCAAATCACAGTTAATCAAGTTAACTGGGGGTACTAATTGACAGGAAGCTCAACATGAGCCAACAGAGTGCCCAGGTGGCCAAGAAGGCCAATGGGATCCTGGCCCGGATCCAAACTAGCGTGACCAGCAGGCCCAGGGCAGTGACCCTTCCCCTGGACTCTGCCTTGGGGAGGCCACACCTTGAGTGTTGTGTTCAGTTCTGGGCCCCTCAGTTGAGGAAAGATCTTGAGGGGCTGGAGCAGGGCCAGAGAAGAGCAACGAGGCTGGAGAAGGGACTGGAGCACAAGTGCTGTGGGGAGAGGCTGAGGGAGCTGGGGGTGTTTAGCCTGGAGAAGGGGAGGTTCAGAGGTGACCTCAGCACTGTCTAGAACTCCCTGAAGGGAAGTTCTGGCCAGGTGGGGGTTGGTCTCTTCTCCCAGGCACTCAGTAATAGGACAAGGGGGCACGATGGGCTCAAGCTCTGCCAGGAGAAATTGAAGTCAGAGATCAGAAAAAAATTCTTTGCAGAGAGAGTGCTCAGGCATTGGAATGGGCTGCCCAGAGAGGGGGTGGATTCCCCATCCCTGGAGATTTTTAACCTGAGCTTGGCCGTGGCACTGAGTGCCATGATCTGGTAAAGGGACTGGAGTTGGACCAAGGGTTGGACTTGATGGTCTCGGAGGTCTTTTCCAACCCAATCGATTCTATGATTCTGTGATTCTAAGTTGCCTCCCACAGAGGTGACCTTTGTGAAGGTGAAAGCCAACTTTGTGAAGGTTTGGACATCACCACACCAACTTCAGGGACAGATTCCAAGGGATATCCTGCCACCACAGCAGGACACTTTTGTCCCTCTCCCTCACATTGCATTGATGCACAACATTGCTCCCAATGCTTGTTAGGAAGATCCTCTCTGTTCCAAAGGACTCAAAGATCCACCTGAGGTTCCATGTGAAGATGCCACGTGAGTTGAGGAACAAGCATATTTTCCCAGAGAATAATGTTCACAGTTCAGCAAATGTATGATTTTTCTGAGCCAACAGTTTGTCAGACCCAAGCAAGGCTTCCACATTTTCATCACTGGAAGCAAAACTCTCAGGATGTTTTGCAAAGGTTTTTGTTTTTTTCTTCTTTGCCTGCAAAGCTCTCCCTGTTGATGTTCTGACCTAGTTCATGAGTTAGCTCAAGCCAGACAAGTCCCAGGAGGTGCCAGGGATGTAAGTCCCTTGTCTGAGGGTGAAAAGGAGGGTTAAAGTTTGTCCATATGGACAAAATCTCTGTAAGACACTTGGATTCAGGATTGAGAACAAAGGCCAGCTCATTTCCTTTGGTCTTCTAGACCTGGGCCTGCAGTTGTGGAGATCCAGCAGCATGGACCAGGCTCTGCTCAGGGGTGCCCAGCAATGGGACAAGGAGATTGGGCAGGAACGTGAGGAAAAATTTTTTCCTGTGCAGTGACCGAACCCTTTTTTCAGCCCAGAAACCGGAACCGCACGTAGCACGCACCATCGAGCTTTGTCCCCAGGGAAAAGCTGGCAGGCTTGGGCTCTCAGGTGCCAATAATGGGGCCTCATTAACCCTAGAAATGGAACAATGGCTTTCTGTCCTGGCACCTTTTCTCTGGGAGGAATCTTCGTCCATCTGGAATTCTGGGCTGAAAAACGGTAATTTCCCGGACCCGCACGTGGCACGCACCATCCAGTTTTGCGCTCAGGGAAAAGTTGGCAGCCTTGTGCTCTCAGGTGCCAGTGATAGGGCCCCAGTAACCTTAGAATAGGAACAATGGCTTTCTGTCCTGCCTCCTTTTACCTCGGAGGAATCTTCGTCCGTCTGGAATTATGGGCTGAAAAATGGCACTTTCCCGGAACCACACGTGGCACGCACCGCCGAGCTTTGCCCCCAGGAAAAGGTGGCAGTCTTGGGCTCTCAGGTGCCAATGATGAGGCCCCATTAACCTTGGAAAAGGAAGCAATCTCTTTCTCTCGCGGCAACATTTCCCTGGCAGGAATCTTCATCCCTCTGGAATTCTGGGCTGAAAAGAGCCCAGAGAGTGGAGCGGAGTCTCATCAGTGGCGTTATCCCAGAACCGTCTGAACACAATCCTGTGCCATATGCTCTGGGATGACCCTGCTGGAGAAGGGAGGTGGGACCAAATGACCCACTGTGGTCCCTTCCAACCTGACCCATTCTGGGATTCCTGTGTTTCTGTGATCATCCTCCAAGGCCCTTTTGCTGGACTCTGTCCTGTATGTCCAGGTCTCTCTTGGACTGCAGAGCCCACAAAAGTGAAGGAATCTCCTGCTGAAGCCCGGGATGGAACCAGGGACCTTTAGATCTTCAGTCTAACGCTCTCCCAGCTGAGCTACTTCAGCTCTGAAGTCTGGATCTCTTTCCCTGGGAGGAACAGGTAGACACAGCAGAACAGCTCAGATAAAGGCTCATTTTAGAGAGAGAACTTACTTCAAGCTCAGCTGTGATTCAGACTAAAATCACCTCTTTTTATAAGATATTTTTCTTTCTCTCAAATAACAGTTTTGATTTCCTGCCTGGCCAAACACCTGTGGGTCAACCTCTTCTCAGGGCAATCCAGGACATGGACTGGGAACAAGAAGCTGAAAGAACAAAACAAAACCCATTTTATAGCCCTATTTTTGCTGATGACTTTGAATTGTAAAACCATGTCCCTGTTTCATAGACTCAGACTGGTTGAGGTCAGAAGGGTCCTCAAGGAGATCATCTGGTCCAAACTCCTGCTCAGGCAGGAACACCTACAGCCAGTTGTCCAGGACCATGTCCAAAATGGGAACTCCACCTCTCAGAGGGCAACTGTTTCCCAGCTCTCTCATCTCTCTCCTCAATTTGAGTCCCCTCATCCTCCTCCTGGCCCTTTGCTGGACTCTCTCCTGTATGTCCATGTTTCTCTTGGACTGCAGAGCCCACAAAAGTTAAGGAAACTCCTGCTGAAGCCCGGGATTGAACCAGGGACCTTTAGATCTTCAGTCTAACGCTCTCCCAGCTGAGCTACTTCAGCCCTGCTGTGGCTGAAATTGTCACAGAACCTGTTGAAATATGATGAGCCTTCAGCCTTTTCAGGCAGCCTGTAGATGACTTTAGCTTGGGAGTCAAAGAAGTTGCTTCAGGGAACAGGATAGAGACAGGCTGGGCTGAAAACAATGGTCCAAGGTGCCACCACAGCCTCTCTGTCAATGTTAAGAGACACATGTTTTGGGGCAGACAGTGCTTGCTGGCAGAAGAAAGGCTCGAAGTCCCTTGCTGCATTCTGGGGAAGTCCTTGCAAAGCTCCACTGCTTGACAGGTGGGCAAAACCTCCAGCAAATCTGTGGAAGGTCAAAGAAATCTGATCTATATGAAGAAACACTTCAAACCCCTGTTCTCTCACCTAGGAGTAGATTGGGAGTCCTCAACAGAGAGATCCTGTGATCCCTTGCCTGGAGAAGCTGTGGCTGCCCCATCCCTGGAAGTGTTCAAGGCTGGATTGGACAGGGCTTGGAGCAACCTGGGATTGTGGAAGGTGTCCCTGCCCATGGCAGGGCGGGGTTGGAATGAATTATTTTCAAGGTCTCTTCCAACCAAACCATTCCATGATTGCTGCAGGGCGACTAAACCCCTGGGAAGCAAGAGCTGGTGGGCAGGAGCCCTCTGGCTGTGCTGATTTCGGGTGGGCATCTGCAGGCAGGGCGGGTGAGCCCGTTTGCCCTGAAACCATCAGCAGGAGGTGCATTTCCCACCTGCCTTGGGTCCCTGCTCTCCCTGCTGCCATCCTCGAGCTTCCCGAGCCGAATTCCTCTGGTTTCGTCTGCTTTGGAGCCGGGAGAGGGCAGCAATGCTCATGGACAGACAAACCTGTCCCGCTGCTGCTGCCGCTCCTCCTCTGAGCGTCCGGCAGTGGCATCCCAGTACCCCGGTGATGTCGGGATGGGCAGCAGCGCCCACAGGTCCCTCTGGCACTTCTAGCTCGGCTAAAGCCGTGTACAAACCCGTTTTGTTCCAAAGGAAAACTTCTCCACAGTCTGGTTTGCACAGGGATGGGATTTAAGGATCCTTTCCATTATCACAGGTTGTGAGCAAACAGCATCTCCCTTGTCTTCTTGTGCTGGTAAGACTCTGGCAATCTGTGCCTGGAGTGAGTCTCTTTGGCTTAATTACACCTCTTGATGACCAGTTAAAATCCTCTATGTCCAAGAAAATAAATAAAATTCTGCTCCTCCCATCCCCAAATAGTGAATGAAAAATTTAGAGAGCCTCATGAAATAAAGTCTTCTCTTTAATGAGCATTGACTAATTAGAGTCATATCTCTCTGCCAAACAGTGGGAGCATAAATTGCATGTGAATACATCAGACACTTCCTATCTTGATATAAGAAAGAATTTATTTCAATCAATCACTGGAATAACTTCCTCAGGGATGTGGTGGGGTCACCACCACTGGAGATTTTCAAACTGCAATTACAGGGTTTTAGACAGTCTCAGGTAGGTGCCACAGCTCACAAACAGTCCTTGGGCTGGTCATCACCAAATTCAGGGGCCTGTCATGTGTGATTCTGTGAAATTGGCTTCCTTTGGCTCATTCTCATTGGCTTCCACTTAGAGTTGAGTAACTTGGTTGAAGATACTCCCTTGGTAGAAACAAGATATTTTTGATAAGCCTGATGAATTTGGGGGCCAGCACTCAAACCGTAGAATGATAGAGTTGGAAGAAATCCACAAGGATCATCAACTCCTGGCCCTGCACAGGACACCCCAAAATCCCACCATGTGCCTGAGAGCGTTGCCCAAACACTTCTTGAGCTCTGGCAGCCTTGGGGTTGTGACCTCGGCCTTGGGGAAGAACCTTTTCCAAATATCCAACCTAAACCTCCCTTGACACATCTTCATGCCATTTCCTTGGGTCCTGTCACTGCTCACCAGAGAGGAAGGGTCAGTGCTGCCCCTCTGCCTCCTCTCCTGTGTGCTACTCAGTGTAAATTTTGGTGTCCCTCCACAAACACAATTCCATAGACCCTACACCTAAGGGTAGCCACTTGCTTGGACCTTCCCAAGCTGAGAGGAGGCAACAGTCTGACACCCTCAGACCTGCAAGGCCCCAGAAATTAAAGGAAACCCCCCAAACAGCTCTTTCCTGTTGATCAGCTCCAGTTAACAAGATTCTCACATGGGAGATGAGAGCTATGGTCTCTCTCCCACTTAGATGTCACTTGCTGGATGTGGGATCAGTATTTAGAAGGTATTCTTATAGCTGTACTGGTTGCTGTGGTCCACATGTCCCTGGGGATGTCCCCCTGGATGAGTGGCCTTTTGAGTAGGAGCTCTCCCCCAAAGTGCCTGACCTTGGAGTGTGGCTCTGCCCTTGTTCTTTGTAGGTGGTGACTGCCCTGATCCTAAAAAATCTCCCTCTGAGTTCATGATTAATCTGCCAGGAAGAGCAACAGAGACTTTCCTGACCTTTCTCCAGCCACAATGAGCCAAAGTGGCATTTGTTTCAATGTTGGAGCAGGAGAGACCCACAGGCACAAAACCTGGGCTGTGGAACTGTGCCAATCCGAAGGCAGGCAAGGTGAGAGGGGAATGGCAAATGCGTCATTGATTCCAAAACTGCTACACGATCCTGCCTAGCAGAATGTGAAGCTGTTAAATAAAAAAAGACTAAAAAATGCTTTCAAAGGACAGGGTGTTGATGGGGAGTTGGCAGGTTGCTTTGTGCCGGCTGTTTATTCTCAGACAAAGCAGTCCAAATGTAGACTGTTTACCCACTGGAAACCCCTTGGCATTGTATTTCCTACTCTGAGCCTCACACAGCTCGTTCCTCACCAGCCGGAGCTCTACAAACCCCCTTTCTTTAGTCACCAGTGTCCACCCACATCCAGATGACTCCAGTCCCAAAAGAGCTCGAGGAAGAGGGGTTGACCAGAACACCTTTTAAGTCAACAACTCCTGCCCTTTTTCTCCTTACCCATCTTTAAATTAATCAAAGCCAGGAGGCACATTGGTTTGGTGGTGGGTTGACACTCAATTCCCTGGTGTTTGGTTCCCTTCCCTGCCCCTGACATCTCCCACGACAAAGGTCATGTCAGCTGAGGGAGCTGGGGGTGTTTAGCCTGGAGAAGAGGAGGCTCAGAGGTGACCTCAGCACTGTCTGGAACTGCCTGAAGGGAAGTTCTGGCCAGGTGGGGGTTGGTCTCTTCTCCCAGGCACTCAGCAATAGGACAAGGGGGCACGATGGGCTCAAGCTCTGCCAGGGGAAACTGAAGTTGGAGAGCAGAAAGAAATTCTTTGCAGAGAGAGTGCTCAGGCATTGGAATGGGCTGCCCAGAGAGAGGGTGGATTCCCCATCCCTGGAGGTTTTTAAGGTGAGCTTGGCCGTGGCACTGAGTGCCATGATCTGGTAAAGGGACTGGAGTTGGACCAAGGGTTGGACTTGATGATCTCAGAGGTCTTTTCCAGCCCAATCCATTCTATGATTAAGGCCATATCCCTGTGATGGGCAGGGATGACACAGAGCTTTGTATCCACCAAAAAACATGAGGCTGTGAATTTGTAGTGCCAAGTTTGAGCAAAACTCCTCTGTCTCTCAACATGGCCCATTAGCCGGAGCTCAAGACTAACGACTTTCCATCAGCCAGGAATGTGGGCAGAAGCAGCTGATAATTATAGACATGCTGAACCTATTCCCTTAAAAGTTCAGGAAATTCTTCAGCAAGATGAAGTTGGTAAGGATGCTAAAGTGCTCCCCTGTAATGATAGAGTTATAATAGTTTAATGAAACATCCTCTTTAAGAGGGTATATATAGAATTACAGAATTACAGAATGGTTTGGGTTGGAAGGGATCTTAAAGATCATTTATTTCCAGTACCCAGCATATGTTAAATGAAGGGGAAAATGTATTTTGCATGGCTCTTTCTTTCTCATGTCTATTTTCTTGGCCATTCCTGCTACTCTGAAAGATTTATCCCTTACAACAGTTTTACTTTCTCTTGGAATAAAAGTTCCTCTCCTTTCAATTGAAAGTGAATTTCCTCAGCCCTCTTTCTGGGCCTGCTCTTCACCTGCTTCCTCTCTCAAAACCAAGAGATGACCTTCCTGAGAGCATCTCAGGGGACTTGCACTGAGGTTTGGAGGAGAGGAAAGCCACAGTCCTGCACACAGACATCAGCTCTTGCATAAGTCAGTGTCGATTCATCTAAAGACTGTTGGATAAATTCCAGCACTTCATGAAGAGGAAAGGAAAAAAAAAAAAAAAAGAGAAAGGAGATATGCCAGAAATTATTGTATCTTTTTTTTCTCACTCTAGTGGTTCTTAGGGATTTTTCCTCCCTCATTCTGCTGGTTTGTGACATTTTGCTGATTAAGCCGATGCTAATTGTTAACCTCTTGTGTCACTTAGTGATGGGTGAGGAATGAAAGAAGTCCAAGCCTTACCATAACATTATTAAGGTTGAAAAAGACCTCTAAGTTCTCCAGGTCCAATGGTTAATGCAGCATCACTGAGTCCACCTCTAAACCACATGCCCAAGTGCCACATCCACACTGTTTGAACACCTTTGAACACTGAAGGCTTTTTGAGCATTTCCAGGGACTGCGATTCACAGGTTCCAATGCCTGTGAAGAAACTTTTCCTAATATCCAATCTAAACCTCCCCTGGTGCAATTTTAAGCCTTTTTGTCTTCTGTCACTTATTACTTGGGAGAAGGTACCGATCCTCAGTTCTAGAGTTCTGGCTGTTCCTTCCTTCCCAGCTGCAGTGGAGAGTCCTGGGTGCCCCAGGAAGTGCTCCACACACTTTGAGGACACTCTCACTGGATGACAACTTGTCTTGCTGTTCCAAAGAACCTGCAAAGAAGCAGCTTCCAGAGGTCAGGATGGCCGAGCGGTCTAAGGCGCTGCGTTCAGGTCGCAGTCTCCCCTGGAGGCGTGGGTTCGAATCCCACTCCTGACAACTTGTTTGCTGCCCAAACCCATCCCATGAGGAATTTTGTGTAGACAGACCTTCCTGGGAAACTCCCCGGTCTGGTCCAGCCGTGGGATTATTAACCACTCTTGTTTGTTTAGTTTGGCAGTGATGAGGTTGAAGGGAGAAGTCCCTCCCACCACATCAACACTTGGCCTAGGTTTGGCTTTTTCCCTCCCACTTGATCAGCACCTGGCTCAGGCTTTTCCCCTCCCAAATGATCAGCACCTGGCTCAGGCTTTTCCCCTCCCAAATGATCAGCACCTGGCTCAGGCTTTTCCCCTCCCAGCTGATCAGCACCTGGCTCAGGCTTTTCCCCTCCCAACTGATCAGCACCTGGCTCAGGCTTTTCCCCTCCCAACTGATCAACACCTGGCTCAGGCTTTTCCCCTCCCAACTGATCAACACCTGGCCCAGGTGAAATTTTGCCTTTTCAGCTCAAGGGGTACCAGGCACCAGGTCTGCTGGTGACAGTCACAAAATGGGAAAAGGATTCTGGCCCATGGGTTGGGGGCTGATTGTGAGGGCTTTAAATTGGGTTTGAAGGGGGAAGGAGATAAAACTGGGCTTGTTAGAGATTAGCTTAAGGGCAGCATGCCAGTGTTGGGCTTGAAATCCATCTGCCTGTGGGGAGGAAGGTTCTACAGAGGGATCTGGACAGGCCAGATCCATGGGCTGATTGTTCAGAAAATGAGTAGCTGTGGCACTTCCCAATATGGTTTAGTGGCCATGGTGGTGTTCAGTCAAAGGTTGAACCTGATGATCTTGGAGCTCTTTTCCAGACTTAAAGATTCCACAATTCCCTGAAGCACAGAAATCCTCTTCTAACCTAAACAAGACTTCAACTTAAGACAATTGCTGCAGCAGTTAAATGCAGAACAATCTCTCTTGAATATTTTTTTTCCTAATGCCTCTGTGACTTTATAACTTTTATGCTGCAAATTCTTTGAGATTCTGCCTTTATTGATAGTCTTTCACACAGCACTGCAGTGTCAGTGTGTGCTGGTGGTAGAAATATTATCCTCATGTGTCAGAGCATTAACTATCAGCAGTATCTGCTTTGTTGCTCTTTCACAGACTCTGTTTTAGTCATAGATTTGCAATCAAATCCCAGGTCCTGGATTTCTTCCATTGCTCATTTTCAAAACCAGTAGAAAGTCCTTGAGATCCTTGTGCCTCCCAGGCAAAGAGGAGAGTCCAGCAAACAAAGGTGCATAAAAAGAGCAGGAAAACCAGTTTGTCTTGAAAGGCAATGGAATCAAACCAGGTGAATCATCCCACCTTTACTTTCTTAATTAATACACTGCAGCAGCACTTTGTGCAGTCTCATGTGCACCTCCCGTTAGGTGTCAGTACCAAAGGACCTTTTCTGCTGAGGGGAAGGATAAAACAGAGTCCAAAGCTGATGTCAGGACGGTGATGAATTTTAAACTCTAAATATGAAATCTTCCTTTGAGACTGAGACATCTCTTTGTGGAAGGAAAGACTGTTGGCTGCTGCAAGAGCCCAAGTCCAGCTGTGAATATAAACTCAAGAAGGCTCTTTCTATGGCATGGTCAGGGATGGTGACTGTCGCAGGTTTGGCCTGGCTTTTGCCAACCCTGGACTGGCCCCCTTTACCCCTCCCAGAACTTTCCCAGCAAAGGAAAGAAAAAAACTACTGAAAAGAAACGCACGCTAAAGAAACTGAACTGAATAAAAAGAATAAATTATGTTTCCTAACATTCACAAACCACACTGTATATACACAGTATGTAGGATCCCACCCCCAGGGGAGAGGGGAAGGGAAAAAAGGGGATTGATTAGCCAGAAAATAGGGAAGACACCGACCCAACCTAAAGAAACCAAATGAATCAAAACAAACACAATTAAAAACCTCAAGGAAGGGGAACAAGAATGAAACAATCTCACCCAGGACAGGAGAACCACCAACAAGCAGAGGGACCAGGCTGCAACCACCTCCCACCAGCATCTCGGCCAAGAGAGGAGATCAAAACCACTCCCCCCCACTGCTACGTGGAAGACAGGTGTGGAATACTTGTAACTTCCTTAGATACAATGGTTACTGAGGAAGCCATGGGGCAAACCATTACAGTGACCCCACCACTGCACTGGGCAGCCTGTTCCAATGTTTAACCACTCTGTCAGTAAATATTTTTCTTCCTAATAACCAACCTGAGCCTCCCTTGGCACAACTTGAGGCCATTTTCCCATGCCCCATCATTAGTTTCATGTCAGAAGAGGCCAAGCCTTGTCTTTAATTAGAAGATCTATTTACAACAGCTTTGTCAAAATCACATATTGTGGTGCAATCAGCAATGAGAAGCTTCTCCCCAAAGTGCTGCTGAGCAGAAAGGATTGAGTGTACCTGACTCCCACTGGGGGATCGTGCTCGTTGGGCACATCAAAATATCGAGCCAGTATTGGCAAACTGCAGAGGGTGGTGTAGAACAACTCCAAGTATTTCAAAAGTCAGGAGGGAGAGGAGATTAAAAGGAAACAATATGTGCAATTTGTCTAATCTATGACTAAGGGGAGCAGAAACTGTCTGCAAGCATTTGCAGAATGTGAAAACAACAAAGAAGGAGAAAGATTGGCTTAGAGTGGAACAAAGAGTATTATTAGGAGCAGTGGGAAGTGAAAGTATAGCCTGAACTGCCTAAGAATTTAATGTATTCCATTGTAGACATTCATATTATATAACTTTTTTTTTTCTAATCAAGCTCTGGCCTTTTCCAGAAATATCCAGAGTTTTACTGAATATCTGATGATGATTCATCGTATTTTTTTAATTTGTTTTTAAATAGAAACAATTAAAAAAATTAGTTCTGGTTTGCAGTGACTTGGAAAGCAACACCATCCATAGACTAAGATTTAATTGTTTATTATTGTTACACAGTAAAAGGCTTTTGGCTGGATCCTACCCTGATTCCTGGGGTCTTGGAGGGTACCAAGAGCTCCTCTGGGCACATTAAGACCATTTAGAGACACCTGAGAAACAGGATCATGAAGGACAAATGCTGGGGATTTGATGGGAGAGAAGGAAACTGGTGGAATTCACATGCAGGAGAAAGCCAAAAAGCCAAAAAATTTGTTCAGTGCCATCCTGAGTTTATATAAATATATATATATACACACACACAAATGCACATATACATATTTATATACACACATAATTATATTTATATATATATATATGTGTATATATATATATTTATATATATATATATATATATATATATATATATATATATATATGGAACTGATGCTTTCCACAAGGAATTTTATAGGAAATTTATAACCTACTCCCCAAATCTGGGTTGCAGAAACTGGATGGTGATGGGCACATTTGTTTTGTGATCCCATGAGGAGTAAGATTGTCCCCAGAAACTGATGCAAAGTGTTCCAAGAAGCTTCCTGAAGCTCTTGAGGGAAATCAGCTGCATAGATAGGTTAGTAGGTGGATAGACAGACAGACAGACACATGGACTTTGCTTGTTCCAACACCTTCTAAATGGTGTCCAACTTGAAATGCTTCACATAAATAGTTATTCCTTTTCTGGTTGACTTTAACTGTTGGATTCACAGGAATTTTGTGGGTTTCCTGAAGTCAGAATAATCTCAGCATCTGATCCCTACAGGATGACCAGCACTTTGAAGCCCAAATACACTGAAAGAGGTGTCCACTCTTGGCCAAGAGACCTCAGGAGAGCCTTGTGTCTGAGTGAAGTTCAATTGATAGTTTGGTTTTCTCCCCTAAATGGATGTAGTGGAGCATGGCATGAACATGTTCATCTTTAAAACATTGGGCAATGAAATAATACTTGAGAATGTCTTTCCAGGGGGGTGTCTTGGTTTGAGATAAGCAACTGCCAACCCCCCTCCAAGCACAGAAAGAAAAGCCTCCCTCCTAACACCAAGGAAAGGGAGGAAAAGAGAAGGGAAAGGGAAAAAACACTTCAAACCACGTTTATACTAAAACTACATATATTTTTACACAAAGGAAGAGACAATTGGAAGAGAGTACAAATATATACTCACACAAGTCTGCAACAACACATTCCCCACTTCTTAATGAGCACATTACTTAAGAAAGAACTTACTCCCCAGGGAGACAAACTCAAGCAGAAAGGTGAGACCCAGAACAACACATTTTACTTTCCTGAGGTACCCTGTAAGCCAGTGGTGGGCCTGGTCCTCTCCATCCCCCCTGGGACAGCAACGTGCGTCCTCCCAAGAGGAAGGATGAGAAGCAACTGCCTTAACCACTCCCACACTGGTTCCTACTTCCCTGGAGATGATGTCAGAATGTGGTATGGAATACAAAATTACTGGCTAGAAGAGGTCAGCTGTTAGCTCAGCCCAGCTCAAGTCAGCTGACAGCTTCAACCCAGTCCAAACTTCAGAGCCCAAATCTAGGCCCACCTAGGGGAACCCATAACAGGGGGATATCCTGAGTAGGAAGGGACCCTCAAGGATCATTGAGTCCAACTCCTGGCCCTGCACAGCTCCAAAAATCCCACCATGTGCTTGGGGAAGTTGTCATAGAATCATAGAATCAGTTGGGTTGGAAGAGACCTCTGAGATCATCAAGTCCAGCCTTTAATCCAACCCCACGTTGATTACCAGATCATGACACTGAGTGCCACATCCAGTCTCACTTTAAAAACCTCCAGGGTTGGAGAATCCACCACCTTCCTGGACAGGCCATTCCAATGCCTGATTACTCTCTCTGTAAAGAATTTCTTTCTGATATCCAGCCTAAACATCCCCTGGCAGAGCTTAAGCCCATGTCCTCTTGTCCTACTGTTGGTTGCCTGCCCAAACACTCTTTGAGCTCTGCCAGCCTTGGGGTCGTGCCTACTGCCCTGGGGAGCCTGTTCAGTGCCCACCACCCTCTGGGGAAGGAACCTTTTCCTGAGGTCCAACCTAACCCCCCCCTGATGCAGATCCAGCCACTCCCTCAGGTCCTCTCACTGGTCACAGAGAGCAGAGATCAGTCCCTGCCCCTCTGCCCTACATGTGCAACCCCATCACATGTTCTGATGTGCACACGTAATCTCATTCCATACCCAAAAATTATCCTTTTTTTTTCCCCTTGGAAATCTCCTGTTTGTTTTTTTTTTTAATGGATGGCAATAATTCCACTCACGAGCAGGGAGGATTTGGGGAGGGGGAGAGAGGTGTTTACAGTGCAGAAACTGTTCTTTGAGCCAGTTGTCCAGCCAATTAAGGGGTGTTCATAACGTATCTTGGAGCATCCGTGCCTTATGGGAGGCTCCGTGGTGGTATCCAGACAAATCACCTCCCACACACACTGACTAATTATTGTTCTTTGCCCAATTAACACATACCAACCCTCCAAGCAAAAGCAAAACATCTGCACCCACTGAAATGCTGGCCATGAGCTGAATCCAGAATGTGTCTCCTCTTTCCAGTTGTCCTTGTGGTAAATCTGTGGAAATCGGAGCTTTCCTATTCCAGCACGAAATCAAACAAGAGCTGACAACAAACACACCCAACTGAACACACACAGCTCCTGGAACACAGTGAGGAGCTGCCACAAGAAAGTCAAAGAGAATCCAGTCCCAAGGTTTATTATATACCCTTCTTAATTGCTTATAATTCACATGAGAAACACAATAATTTCTCTTTTCTTTCTTAATTGCACTCAATATTAAGAATCCAGCTGCATTTTCCTCCCTTTCAATCATTGGACCCGACTGTTAACAGTGACAGGTTTTGTTGTTTGTTTTTTTCCCCAGTATTATTCTATTGATTTGCATGGTGGATGGTTTATACTGCTAATTAGCATCTATTAAAGCTGGTATTCCATTCAAGGCTTGATGAATGGAGATGGAAAGGAATAAGGCATCAGAATAAATCAGAGCATGAGAACTGAGTTCTCCTTTGGGAAATCTCTCTGAGCTGAACTTGAATGCACCTCTGTGTGTGCATGTGGGTATTATATTTGCATTTTGTATCCTTGTTATTATGATATTTAACGTGTCTCTCAAGCCTGTCATCCAAGATCTGGATATTATAAAACATAACAGTTATCTGGGAATAGAATCCTGTTTCCAGGATCCAATGAGCAACTGCAGATAATGAGGAGAAATAAAAACAGGGGGAAAAAATAGGAGTAACTCATAGCCAGTGTTCAGGAATCTTCAGTTCAGTGACTTTCCAAGCCTGAGGTGTTAATAATCCTTGATAGAAATTAAAGAAGTTGTACTGGGAAATAATATCCTGGGAAAACAGAAAATTTACAACGTGTGTAAATTGGGGAAGTAAAGGAAAGACCCTTTTGCTTCCTTGTGGATTTGGAGAACTGAATCTTGGCAAGAGCAAAGGTCAGGGATTCAGAAATGATGATTATTATATAAGAAAGGAGCCTGCAAGTCAAATCACTGGTGAAGGAATTGTGATTTCCAGGGAAAACCCAGCAGGTGGACTCCGGAAAGCCCCAGACTGAGCCTTGTAGTCCTGATAAAGGAATTTTCCCCACAAAAAAAAAGATAAAAATATAAATCACAGCTTCTTTTTAACAAGATATTTCAAAAGGAAACCAAGGGAAATATCCTGCCCCTTCCATTTCCCAGCCTTTCCTCTGCCTGAGAACCCTGTTTTGGGGGTGTAGGGTGGCACAGGTTTCCTTGTTGTTGTATCTGAGATGACATAAAGCCCAGCAGGTCTTTATATGAACATTCACCCAGAAGAAACCACTCTTGTTATTCTATCCCACGATGAAAAATCAACCCAAGCCCTTATCCTGTGTCTTTTCCTTTTTTCTTTAACTCTCTGACCTCTTGGTGGGATACAACAAAAACTAATCTGCCTCCAGATTCCCTGCAATGAGGTTTCCTGCCTTTATTTGGACCCAACATTCCCATGTTTTCACAGGGAAGAAGATTCCATCTGTGGTGTGAGCTGGCATGGCTGCCAACCTCCTGGTGAGATGGGCTAACAAAGACAAGTTCTGGGGCTGGGGTCACGTTCTCCCATGTTGGAGATCTCCATGTAGCTCCATCTGCAGAAGAAACCAATAAGAGAGAGCTGATGGATGAGACTGGAGCAGGGAATCAAAGTCCATCTGGATTTAAATCTGGTGAGGGACATGAAGGGCAACAAGAAAATTTCTCACATGGGAAAAAGAAGAGTAGAAAAAATGTGGGCCTGCTGCTCAACAGGGTGGGAATTCTGGTGACAAAGAGCATGGAAATGGCCCAGATACTCAAGGTCTTCTTCACTTAAGTCTTTACTGATAAGATCAGCCTTTGGAAATCCCTTTCTCCTGGACCAGAGCAAGGAAGACTTGTCCTCAGTGGAGAGGGATCAAGGTAGGACAAAACAGACTTCCAGAATGCACAGGCCATGGCAAGATGGACTGTGGGTACTGATGTCATTGCAAGGTCACCTTTGGAAGGTCCTGGTGATCAGGGAAGGTTCCTGGGAGCAGGAGGAGACAAATGTCACTCCCATGTTCAAGGAGAGGAGAGGAGAGGAGAGGAGAGGAGAGGAGAGGAGAGGAGAGGAGAGGAGAGGAGAGGAGAGGAGAGGAGAGGAGAGGAGAGGAGAGGAGAGGAGAGGAGAGGAGAGGAGAGGAGAGGAGAGGAGAGGAGAGGAGAGGAGAGGAGAGGAGAGGAGAGGAGAGGAGAGGAGAGGAGAGGAGAGGAGAGGAGAGGAGAGGAGAGGAGAGGAGAGGAGAGGAGAGGAGAGGAGAGGACTATCTTTCAATCACCATATTTTTAGTGCTCAGTAACTGTGCAGTGAACCTCCCCTCTGCAGGATGTCTGTGGCCAAATCTCAGCAAAGCTTTGACCTGCTGGATGCTGATACCTGCAACCAATGTTTCTCTTCCCCTCTTCCCTCCTCTCTTCCCATTTCCTCCGCCACTCTGAGGTTTTTGAGCTCCAAACCCTATTTTTCCCGACTTACTGGAACTGATTTTGCTTCTCAGCCCTCAGCTCATATCTTTTTTAATCTCCCAATAGAAATCTTTAAAAAGCAGCATCTGGCTGAGCAGGGAACTTCAAGACCAAACCATCCCGGGCCAATTAGCAGAAGAGCCTGGAGGTCAGTGGGATAAAACTCCTTATTTTGGGAATCTGCCTCTTGGCTGCTGGCTTGGAGAAGCCTCCCCTGAATTCTTAGTGTCTCATCTGCAGAAAACTCAGCATATAAACCAAAGTCAGAGCTTGTATCTGGTTTATGGGAACTGAAAAACACTCTGCAGCCTTGAGAAGTGCTGACAACAGAGGATTTCTTTTGGAATCGGTTGAAATGACATATAATGGTATGAAAGACCATAAAACCCAGATAAACCAGCACCTGCACTGCTGAAAAGGTGATTTCTCCCTGTAAATTAGTGTATTGTGAGGAAAAACATATGGAAAGGGGGAGACAACTGTACCTCTGACCACAAGGTTGTTTCTACCAGGATTCTTTGTGGTCACGCAGGGCACTGCTCAGCTCAGCTCTTACCTGCATTCCCAAACAGTTTCTCCCCAAAGAAGGTGACCATATCCAAACTATTCACTGGGCACAGTCCTCAGCCTGTGCTGTTCCCCAAACCACACACTGGGTCTGTCCTGGGGGATCTCCAGTTGGCACAGGCCAAAGAATGCCAGGATTGAACAGGATGGACCATCAGAGGCCAGGATTTGTTCTTACATGCACTTCCCTATATTGAGATCGTGGGATCATAGAATGGTTTTGGGTTGGAAGGGACCCAATTCCAGGGGTTGGACCAAGGGTGGAACCAGGGCTGGACTGAGAAATGTGTAAAGCAATGATTGGAGGGATCTTATATTATTATCTTATTATATTATATTATATCATCTCATTCCACCCCACCTGCCCTGAGCAGGGACACCTTCCACTTCCTTTCACAACCTTTCAGGTTGCTCAGAGCTTCTTCCAACCTGGCTCTGAACACTTCCAGGGATGGGGCAGCCACCAATTCTCTGGGCAACCTGTGCCAGAGTCTCCCCCCAAATGTTCTGTGGCACCTGGTCTTTAATGAAGGCTTCTTTTTGAAGCCTGACTGCTCTTTATTCTGTCAACCAAAACCCATGGCCAAAAGTAATTCCCACAAGCATCAGGATTTGACATGCCCAAGAAGGATCTATTCCTTGTGCATCTCTCTAGCCATGGCCACTGTCAGAACAAGCAGCAGTGTCCCAATTCCAGTCTGGGTTTACTCAAAACAAACCTCAAAGCAAACCAAAATATCCCACTGCTTGCTTTGCCCAGATGACTAAGAAGGGATGGTGCCTTCAGAGACTTGCTGTGCCCTTCCTACAAAGGCAATAAACAGGAGAATGTTCTTTTCAGTCATCCCAATTCTGTTTCCTCTCCTTTGTGTGTCATTGGCACTGTTGGGGGTCATCACTGACTGACAATTTTGGCTGCACAAGCAGCAAAAACACACGACCAGTGATCGCTGCCCCCTGAGACATCAAGATATCAAGATTTGTCAACTCTACCTGTTTTTTGTTGCTTTCACAGTACCCAGTGCACCTCAAAATGCAGCTACAAGAGTGATGACTTGAAGAAAATGAAGTTTTACAGTTTTCTTAGTATCTTGGTGCTTTATGGTCTTGATTTGCTGCCAGTGAATCGAAGCAGAACGTCCTGAATGAAATGTAGGCAGTTTAGGAAAGGTGCCAGCTAATAAACAGCACAGCAAAGAGGGAATCCCACCTGCTGGCAGGTGGCTGCCTCGTTTTGTGGGATCACAGCAACATGCTCAGTGATGTTACACCATTCCAAGTCATTGCAAGGAATTCCCAGAGCAGGAAATCGCCACAGTGCAATGGATGTTGGCACAGATCTCTCCCAGCAGAGTTCAAAGGGGAACAGGAGGAGATGAATAGATGGGCACACAGGAGCTCAGGTGAAATTGGTCCTTGGGATAAACTCAGCAGGCAAGAAATTACAGTCCCTGAACCATTTTTTTTCCACTGTTAATAAAAGAAGACCCTCAAAATATATATTAAAAAATATTCTTAACATCTTTGAGAGAGTGTTGCTTCCCCAGCTACCAGATTTTAAGAAAATGAGAAATGCAAAATGGTTGTGGTTTGGAAAGTCCACAATTTTTCTAGTTACCTAAGAGAATTTTGGGGAGGTTTGAGTGCAGCCAACCTCCAAAACCAAAAATTAAAAATACAGACATGAGGAAGTGTTAATATTATTGAGATTGGGAGAGACCAGGCAGAAGAAATCCTGCTGATGGTGGACAAGTTAAGCTAAAATATTGCATCTACAAGAAGTGCCCACTTTCTTGTTGATGAAAGAAAGTCACCCTAATGTTTTCCAGGTATGGATTATTGATTGTTTTAGCTGGGAGAGCTTAAAGTCTGCAGAGTTTTGGCTCCATTCTACCCCTGTGGTTGGTCTGCCTTCAGATTGGCCGTGGCACTGAGTGCCATGATCTGGTAAAGGGACTGGAGTTGGACCAAGGGTTGGACTTGATGATCTCAGAGGTCTTTTCAAACCCCATCAATTCTATGATTCTGTGATTCTATGATATGCTTCCTACAGAGGGTTTGTGCTGGATTCCTCTTCTTGAATAAAAACCAAAGCCTGAGGTGACAACTCATGATCCAGAGGTTAAATAAATTAGGCGAAACCACCAGTTTTGGGGAGGAAAATGAGTGTTTCAGTAGGACCTTCTGCATCCATCAGCTCTTTGCTGGGAAGGAGGAAATGAAATCTCTCAACATTCACAGGGACAGAGCATGGAAAATGATTTTGAGAGTGATCAAAGCACCAGGGAAATCAAAGCTAGAATTTGATAATAACATTCACAAAGATGGAAAGGAACAGGTTCTTCATCCAGAGGGTGGTTGGGAACTGAACAGGCTCCCCAGGGCAGTGGGCACAGCACCAAACCTGACAGAACCCAAGGGGCATTTGGACAAAGCTCTCAAGAACACGGGGGGATTGTTGGGGTGTTTGCAGGGCCAGAACTTGGACTTGATGGTCCTGGTGAGTCCCTTCCAGCTCAGGATATTCTGTGATTCTATGACTTCCTGAGGTCAGTTATTCCAGGTTTTGCCATGGGGCATGGGCAGTTCCCTCTGGGTTCACCCTGATCCACTGGTGGAGGAACTGGTGTTGTTACTCTCCCCACATTTACCACTTCCCACAACCACCAGTTCCTGGGCCTTCCTGATGAAAGGATTTTGATAACTTCGTGTGAAACCTCCCATTTCCTGGGTCATTTCCCATGGGCCTGCCCTCTGGACTGTTCCCTTTGTTCTAACAAAAGGTTTTACATACCTGTTTTATCAACCCCTGCTGTTATTAAGCCCCACAAATGACACATCTGAGTGCTCCTTCCTGTATTTATTTTTAGGAATTTTGTGAGGATTTGAACAGTGGTGCATGAGCAGTTAATACAAATAACACTTGTAGAGTCTTGGAAATTCGCTCTTGGGTCTCAATTCCTGATAACTTTTTGGCAGTGTGGGCTGGACATTTTAATGAATGTGGATTTTTTGGTAGCCTTGGGTGATATAAAATGTAAAATCTCGGCCACCCATCCCCAGATCTCTGTCAGATTCTTGCTAGACTGTTCCTATCTAAGGAACAGATAAAATAACCCTGATTAAACCAAAGACATGCTCCAAAACACTGATCCTGATTAGCCCAGAGCACTTCAGAGTGACACCTCCCCATTGCAATCCCACCAAACCTGCACTAAATGTAAATAAAACACATATATGATATAAACCTCCTGTACTAAATGCAACATTTGAAGGGAAGTCCATTTAGAAAGCAAAGCTGCACTTTTAGGACGTGGAGAGAGGCAATTAGAGGATTCAAGCCAACCAAACCAAGATCTTAAAATCATTTAATTGATCTTTTAAAGTAAAAAAGGGCAGATGTTGCTGGAGAAAATGGGATAGAGGAGAGGAAGATGCTGCGAGTCAAAGAGGTGCTCTGATGGTTCCTGGGATGATGGTTTGTAGTAGCTGTTGATTATAAACTCTCTTCCAGTTGTTTCTTTGTTTTTTTTTCTCTTTGTAGCCTGTTTAGGCCTTCAACACATTTTTATTCCTTTCACCATGCAGAAAACTCCTCCCTGCTCTTCAGTTTCAATGAAGATTTTTCATCCACTGTGATTTTCAGACTCTGGGCATTAATATCCCATAACAATTCCCTCCAGAGAGGAAGTCTCTTAAATTGCCATGTACATAAGTGACATTTGAACATAACTGCCCCTCATTAGCCCACAGAGATTTTTCAGTCCTAATTAGGAGCCAGAAGAGGGATTTGTTCCAGGCCTTTCAAGCCCTCCCATCCCCCACAGCTTCTGCTATAATTTTAAATACCTTTTCCTCTGCCATTTCATCCCACACAAGTGCACCATGAAAGCTTTGCTGCGTATCCTTTGCACTTTCAGAGCTTACAGAGCATGGAAAAAAAAAAACAGGAATGATATTGCAACCATCTGAAAAAGGGGTCTTTTCTGTGCTGAAAGGAGAAAAGAGGATAATGTCCATTTTTTGTGTGTTCCAGGTCAGCAAAACTGGGTAAGTTCCACACTGGTCACATGAGAAATAGATGAACTGAAAGAACTCTTATCCTCATTGCTACATCAGACAAAACATCAGACAGAAACATGGAATTATAGGATCATTAGTGTGGGAAAAGACCTCCAAGATCATCAAGTCCAACAACTAACCCAGCTCTGCCATGTCCACCACCGACCAAAGTCCTTGAGTGCCACATCCACAAGGCTTTTCAATCCCTCCAGGGTTGGTCACTCCACCATCACCCTGGGCAGCTGGACAACCTTTTCAGTGAAGAAATTGTTCCTGAGATCCAATATCAACCTTTCCTGGAGCAGCTTGAGGCTGTTTCTTCTTGTCCTGTCCCTTGTTCCCTGGGAGTAAAGTCCAAGATCCCCTGGCTCCCCAATCCTGTCAAGAAGTTGTCGAGATCAATAAGGTCCCCCCTGAGACTCCTTTTCTCCAGGTTGAGCCCCCCCAGCTCCTTCAGCTGCTCCTGCTGCTCCAGACCCTTCCCCAGCTCCATTCCCTTCTCTGGACACTCTCCAGCCCCTCAATGTCTTTCTAGTTTTGAGGAGCCCAGAACTGACCTCAGGATTCGAGGCAGTTCAGGCTGTTTTCTGCTCTGAAGAGGAGTTTGAGAACTGTCCTGGTCAGAGCAGAGCAGGGTCTCCAGGGAGCAGAGCTTGAATATCAAGTGACTCTCTCATAACAAAGCCTGTGCCTCAACCACCAGCTGGAGGTGGCAACCAAACATCACGGGGTCAGTGTGAAGCACATCCTTTTGCCCTCCCCTCCTCTACAAAGAGGTAAACGTGGAGGAGGTTTGGAGATGCAGGAGATAAAGAGATGGGAGTAACCCCCAGCAAGGAGAAATCCTTTCCCCCTTTCCAGGAGCAGGGAGAAGCTTCATGTCTGAAACCATAATACCTACTTTTAAAATCCTCAGAGCAGACTTTGTGCTGCACATCTCTCCTCCAGTGAGGAGTTCTGACAATGACAGAATGGTTTTGGTTGGAAGGGACCTTAAAGATCTGATCAGCTCAGTTGGTTAAAACTTGGCTGTAACAATGCCAAGGTCATGGGTTCAATCCCCTGTGTGGGCCATTGACTTAAGAGTTGGACTCGATGGTCCTTGTGGGTCCCTTCCCACTCAAAATAGTCTGTGATCATCTCAGTCCAACCCCTCTGCCAGGGACAGGGACACCTTCCACTAGACCAGGCTACTCAGAGACCCCAAGCAGCCTATTATGGGATTTCTCCTGGGTGACAGGTGAGTCATTGAACCTCCAGTAGCTCAGGCAAGTCTTGGAATTGCAGTTCAAACTAAGTTTTGGGCTGATCTCAATGTTTACCTCAGAAAAAAAAAGCTTCTTTTTCTGGTTTCAAAGAAGTGATATTTCTATGAGAAATGTCTCCTTTCAGGGGATTTGTCCTTTATAAGGAACAAAGCAAACAGCTCTTCCTTCCCCTTCACTCCAAACCCAAACCATCACTTGACATTTTTCAGTTTTCTCCCAAAGTCCTCGAAGTTTTATAAGTTTCATCTGAAAAAGGTGTTGGTACTAAAATGTTCTCTGAGAAAAATAAACACTGTGGGCATTTTCCTCGTGGTTTTGCTTTCCCTGTAGGCTCAGTCACAATAAAATCCAGGAGTTGTTCTTGGTGCTGTTCCTAAGACATTATAATTGTGTGGCCATCAGGAATTCCATTCACAGAACCCCAGAATCATTTAGGTTGGAAAGGACCTCCAAGATCATTGAGACCAACCTGTGACTGATGCCCAACTTACCACCCAGCCCAGAGTGCTGAGTGCCATGTTCAGTCTTTCCTTAAACACCTCCAGGGGTGGGGACTCCACCACCTCCCTTAGAAGTCCATTCCAATGCTTGACAACACTTTCCATGAAGAAATATTTCCTGAATCCCCCACTCCAGTTTGCTGGGCAGTTTCCTGGGCAGCACCATGGGCTGTTCCAGTGTTGCTTCTCACTTGTTTCACTGAGACAAGAGCAGCCCTTGGGTTTTGTGCATCCTGGTGCTCCTGGAGTGGCACTGACCTCTGAATTCCTCAAATTTGGTGGAATTAGCAAAGGAAAAGCACAGAATGGCTTGGGTTGGATGAAACCTTAAGGATCATCTTGTTCCAACTCTATTGCCATGAGAAGGGACACCTTCCACTATCCCAGGTTGCTCCAAGCCCATCCAACCCGGCCTTGAGCACTTCCAGGGATGGAGCATCACAGGTCATGACAAGTCATGGAAATATTATTCATTGCTGTTGTGCTTCTCACTGCATAATTAACATATTAATCAGCTAGGAGAAGAGGATTTGGGAAAATCTGGCTGTTCTCTGCCTCTATTTGTGCTGCAATATTTTACAGAGCATTGGAACATATGTTGGGGTGTCATCCCATGGATGGGGAATCACAGTCCAGGCTGGTTCTGCTCAGCAGGGATATCTCACCATGGAGACCTGTCACTGGGCATATGCTGGATTATATCTGAATTTTCCTGTCTGTTCACTGCCCTGAACTTATATTTACAGTGAAGGATTTCACAGATTTCCATTCCACATCCCAGGGATTTATTTATAGAGAGTGGAAAGAACATTGGGTGACTTTCTTTACTAATTTGGCACTCTGAAAACTTGTGAGCCAGATTTCTTTCTTTCTTTTATTTTTTCTTTTTTGCAAATAGAAGAAAGAATATGCAAATCCAGCTTATATTTCTGGAGATTTCTCCATATCAAAAGGATTCAGAATTAAAAGAAAAATAAAAGAGAGAAAAGCTGAATTAATTTTATGTGGTTCTCACAACTTGGCATATTTTGTGATTCTGTGAACACAATTCTTCAGTAGTTCTTTACAGAGAATTCCTGATTTTCCATCAAAAACCCTCCTTCTTAACTCCTTACATTTTTCACCAGGAATGTCTTCAGATGTTGAAAGGACAAAGTAGTTTTTTAGATAGAGCTGCTAAAAAACAAAAACTTTTCATCTTTAAAACCTGAAAACTCATTCTTTCCAAAATCTTTTCAGACTTTCCTGGTTCTAATTAAAACAAACTCTTTACATGAAAACTTTGAGGAAAAAAAGGGCATTTTGCATCCCTGAAAATTTATTATTTCTTGCAAGAGTCAAGCTGAGGGAAGATTCCTATTACTCAATATCATGCAAAAACAAGGATATTTTCTAGGGCATTTCAAGTCTTTATCTCTTGTTTGCAAGTAGGGAATATCCTCTGACTCCCTGCAGTGTATGGAAACAAAAAGCCTCATCTGATACCATCCTGCAAAAGTTCCTCATCCATCCCTCAAGTCCCCTGAAAATTAAAACAGGCAAAGCATCTCTTTGCCTTTCTCCCTCTCCTATTTCATGATGATGAAAGCAAAGCTTTGGGCAATGAAAACCACTATCCATAACTTTTTTTTTGTCCCCCTCAGTAAACAACAAATAAGATTGTAAATTTTCTTCTCCCCGCAAACATTGAATGCCAGTGGTGGTCAGAAGGAAATGACAACCAAATGACTCAGGTTTGTCACGCAGGGAGTGGCTCTTGCTCCTTCCACTTTATCTTTTAATCATCCAGATTTTACTGTCTTAGCTTTTACATGGCCTTAACCAACTAATCCTATTGAGACAGGCTGAGAGATTTGGGATTAATCAACCTGGAGAAGACAAGGCTTGAAGGAGATCTTAGAGCCACTTCCAGTGCCTAAAGGGGTTCCAAAAAGGCAGAAAAGGGACTTTTTCCAACAGCCTGGAGTGATAGGACAAGGAGAAATGTCTTTAAGCTGAAGCAGGATAGGTTTAGATTAAATATTAAGAAGAAATTCTTTACTAGGAAGATGGTGAGGCCCTGGCACAGGCTGGGCAGAGAAGCTGTGGCTGCCCCATCCCTTGAAATATTCAAGGTCAGGTTGGATGGGGCTTGGAGCAACCTGGGCTAGTGGAAGGTGTCCCTGCCCATGGCAGGGGGGTCTGAAATAGATGATCCTTAGGATTTCTTCCAACCCAAACCATTTCATGATTCTGTGATTGCAAAAGATTTCTTGTCCTCCTGTAGCCACCACAATTGAAAAGCCAATTTACCAATGGAAACAGGACAGAATATCCACCATCTCCACCCTCCCCAGCCCATTCCTTGTTCCTGTTCTCTGGGGTGTTTTCCAGCGTGTAGATGATTTCCTTTCAATGAGAGCCACTTTCCTGTTGCTTTCCTTGGAGACTCTTTAAAACTGTTTGGTTTGCAGAGTTTGTTCAAGTTTTCTGTTTGCATTTAGAGATTGTGCTGAGACTTATTTGGATGCTCCCCAAAGACACAAACTCCCTGTGCTTTGGAGCACCATGAAAATGTTTACCCAGGCCTTACACAAGTAAAAGGGTTTTACTGCTGTCATAGCTCGTTGCATTCTTAAAAATTAGAAATGGAATTTAGATTGCATTAAAAAATAAAAATAAACATTATAAAATGCTAAGAAAATACAGTGAAAACACTGGTGCAATATTTATTTCCTGCAAACATATGAAAGTTGTGAATGGAGAAACTGTGATCTCCAAATCAGAGAATTATCAAAGCTGGAAAAGACCTCCAAGATCATCAGGTCCAACCTTCTACCCAATACCCCCATGCCCATTAAACCATGTCCCCAAGTGCCACATCTGCTCATTTTTTGAACCCTTCCAGGGAGGGTGATTCCATCCCTTCCCTGGGCAGCCTGTTCCAATGTTTGCCACTATTTCAGTGAATCTTTACATATTTTAAATAATTCCTATTTGTATTTTCACCTCTCCAGGACACTTTGCAAAGGAAATTGTTGACCTTCACATATGGCTACCTAGAACTGAAATGGAGACAGCTCTGGGAAGGGATTCATGTCCTTGTGGAACAAGACCAGAGAGCAGGAATGATACAAGAGAGAATTCCCAAATCCTGGAGGATTCCTCCAGAGCATTTACAGAGTGATTTGACTTAGACCATAGAATGGTTTGTATCAAAAGCGATCTTCAAGTTCACTTCATTCCACCCCCTGCCATGGACAGGGACACCTTCCAGTAGCCCAGGTTGCTCCAAGACCCATCCAACCTGACCTTGGACACTTCCAGGGATGGGACAGCCACAGCTTCTCTGGGCAACCTCCTGTGCCAGGGCCTGACCACCCTCACAGGGAAGAATTTTTCTCCAACATCTAATCTAAAATTTCCCTCTTTTAGTTTTAGTTGCCAAGATGTCTTTCTCAGACTGATGTATGACCAGAGTCTTCTGAACTTTGACTTCCATGTCTTCTCGCTAGCCCTACCCCCATGTGGATCCCACCACACCCCAAACCTGTTGGGTGTTTTGGGAGGCTGTTCTAAACCCTCCTTTGGCTCTGATGCTTAGAAATGTTTGCCTTTCCAGCCACCATTCATTTGAGAGGAGTTTTTAGCTCTTTGTCCTGGTGCCAGCTTTATCCTGCAGCTGAAATATTTCTGCCTCCTTCCTGCTGCCTCTGTCTAGAGGCAGAGTCTGTAGACAAGGCACACTCCTACTCAGCTCCCAGCTCAAGCCAAGCTCTTCTAGTCTCTTCTATTTAAAGAAACTCTTCTTAGCTCTGACAGTCCTTGAAGGCTTTTCCTGCATGGGTTTCATGCTGCTCCCATCTTGGCTGAGTGAGAGGGAAGGGACTGGCTTGAGACATTCCCAGTAAGCTCCCAGCCTGTACAAATTTGGAAACTTGGCTCTCATTACAATATTCTCTCCTGATCCAGTGAAATTTAAATTTTACACACCTGCAACGTTGTTAATGTTCACAACTGCCCTGTGATTAATTTATAAAGTTATTTTTCCCCTTCATCCTTCCAACTTGCAAGTCCCAGAGACAAGGTAAGGAAGAACCCAGAGGAGGGACTTCAGTGAAAGCAAAGTAAGTCAGTGTCTTACAGGCCAACTCCTGCTTTCATTGCAAAGCTTGTTTTATGCTTTAAAGGCAAATAAATACTTGAAGGGTCGTTCTTGCTCTTCAGAGATGGCCAGAACTTCCCAATCCAGCGGCAGAGCTTTTAGCACCATCTTTTCCTGAAATTCTCCATTCCTGGAAGCTCAGCTCCATCCCCATCTATGCAATGACCTGCAGGGTGGTTCCCCTCATGCCCACACATCCCTTGCTTCAGTTACTGCCCATGACATCTCACCATGGCCCAGGGCTCTTGCACAAGGTTTGTGCCCCATCCCTTCGTCACACTTTGGATGTCACAGGGGTGGCAGTTGGATGTCAGAAGTGTTGATGGCAAAATAATTTACTAAGAGCTTTGTTCTGTCAAGCCAGCCCAAGGCAATGATCAAATTAGGGTCTGAAAATGGATAGGAAAACTATAGAATTAATCCCTGTTACTCATTCAAGGAAAGCTCTTTCCTGTAACCCTATTTTGGGATGTTTTCCCTTATACAAATATTTCCTTTTCTTTTTTTTTTTTGTTTGTGTGTGTGTATTCATATACCTCTATCTTTAGGACTATCAAACTCTAACCAGTTCTTAAATCTACACTTTAAAGAATTAAGAAATTATGGTGAGAATTACAGAATATTTTCATAGAATCATACAATGGTTTGGGTTGGAAAGGACTTGAATGATCATCTCTTTCCAACCTCCTGCCATGGGCAGGGACACCTTCCTGTACTATCCCAGGTTGTCCAAGCCCTGTCCAACCTGGCCTCGAACACTTCCAGGGCTGGGGAGTCCACAGTCTCTGTGGACAACCCATGCCACCACCTCACCACCCTTATAGTAAGGAGTTTCTTCCTAATATTTAATCTAAATTTGTCCTCTTTCAGCCTAAGGCAATTTTCCCTTGTCCTTTCACTCCAGGCCCTTGTCCAGAGTCCATCTCCAGCTCTCTTGGAGCCTCTTTAGGCCCTGGAAGAGGCTCTAAGGTCTTCCTGGAGCCTTCTCCAGGCTGAACAACCCCAGGTGTCCCAGCCTGTATCCAGAGCATTCCTTGGAGCACCTCCATGGCCTCCTCTGGACTTGTTCCAGTGGGTCTGCATCTTTCTCCTGTTGAGGGTCCCAGAGCTGGACACTGCTCAGGGTGGGTTCTCACAAGAGCAGAGTGGAGGGGCACAATCCCCTCCCTCAACCTGCTGGTCATGTTTCTTTTTGAGGTATCTCAGGATCCACTTGGTTTCTGGTCTATAAATGCTCGTTGTTGAGGAATGTTGATTTTCTCAGGATGGTGTTGGTTGAGGATCTCAGGACATGGACTGACCGCTTGATCTCCCCTGAGGCCCATCGTTCCATTTTATCCACCTACATTCAGTGCCTGAGCCCCCTCCCAAGCCCAATAACAGCACAATCCCAATTAATTCCTGTAGTTAATGATCACCCATTTGCCAACCTCTCCTTTACGTGCAGTGGCCATGAAAATACATGGAAAAAGGAGAAAGGGCAGAGTTGCCAAGAGCCTGGTGTGGGTGAGACACCCCAACAAATCCCAGGGCAGTGAGGCAGAGACCTCTCCCCAGGATTCCTTCCTTGGCAGCAGGACCCTGGGATTATCTGTCCCCAAAGAGGTGACCCCTGTCTCTAACTCATTTGAACCTCCCCCTTTTTAATTAGTCATTTTACAGAGATGTTTTGGTTACTGTGTGTATTAATCTGAGGTAGGTTATGATATTTTAATGCCACAAGAGGGAAAAGAAACCTTTCACTCAGAAGTGACATTTTCCTTGAATTTTGCCTTTTGGAATTAAGATAAATAAAACAAACAGTTTGAGACTGAAGTTTGTTTTGAAGTTCTTTCCTCTAGAAATCAGCCTGGAAGAGTTTGGTTTTTTTTTTTTTCCCATCATAAAGTTCAATATCTGTGGAAATAAAGGTCTTTTATGAGCTGGTCACACGAGAGATGATTGTGCAGTCACTGCTGTTCCTCTCTGCCACCCCTTGGAAGCTCAAATGCTTTATGAAGCTCAAATTTATTGGCACGACAAGACCATTTTATCTGGGTCTCATCTAATGTGGTTGGTCCTTTCACTTCTCATTAGCTGAGGATTAGATGAATAATGAGCTGTAGACACCAAAATCTAAGTACCAAGACATTTCAAGCTCACAGGCAAGTCAAACAAGGCTTTTTAAAAAAAGATTCTTGAATTTGGGTATCAAAATTCTGCTTACTTGGCTCTTTATACAGTTATCTGGTTTTTTCTAATTTTTTTTAACTAATCAGTGCCTCAGTTAACTCTCAAGTTACATGAGGACAACAAAGGTCATGACTTTAAAGGAGGAAGGAGAGTAAAGGATGCTTTGACCTTTCCAAAACTCTTGGAAGTCCACAGAGATGGAAATTATCATTTTATCCATTCTCCAAGAGCTTTCATGAACAAGAAAGCTTGTCCCAAGCTCAGGTCTTTGTTCTATGTGATATTTAAGCCACAGAGGATAAACCTCCTGCTGTCAAACACAGCCAAGAGGCTTCAACCCTGAAGCAGGTTAAAGCTGTAGACTTGAACTAGAAAAGAAAGGCAAGTCTGGACTTCAGTGCTGAACTGAAACTTATGAGTTTTCTGCTGTTCCCAGGAAGAGTTGAGGGCAAAACACACAGTTCAATCCTGCTTTTCATCAGTGCCATGAGGAGGAGCAGAGAAAGACCAAGTGCAATCCCAGAAAAAGGAGGGAGAAGCTGGGAGGGCAAAGGGAGATGCAACAAGGGCAGACCTAGAGTGGGAAAAGTCATGACCTGATAGCGCTCCAAGACACCCATTGTTCATAGAATCACAGGATGGTTTGGGTTGGAAGGGCCCTTGAAAACCATCTAGTTCCAATTTCCTTGCCATGGGCAGGGACAGCTTCCACTAGACCAGCTTGTTCAGAGCCCCATCCAGCCTGGCCTTGAACACTTCCAGATGTGAGGAAGACACAGATTCTGTGGTCAACCTGTGCCAGGGTCTTACCACTTCACAGAAAAGAATTTCTTCCTAATATCCATTTTAAATTTACCTTCTTTCAGCTGAAAGCCATTTCTCCTTGTTCTAAGTTCCCACTTGCATATCTGATCTGTCCAGTCTTTTCTTAAACACCTTCAGGGATGGTGATTCCACCACTTCCCCTGGGCAGTCCATTCCAAGGCTTGGCAACCCTTTCATAAAGAAATTCTTCTTGATGCCCAAACTGAACCTCCTCTGGTGCATCTTGAGGCCATTTCCTCTTGTCCTCTCACTACTTGCCTGTGTCCTACTTGTGGCCAAGAACATTCTCTCCACTGCTGTGCCACAAACAAAGGCTTGGTGGGACCAAGGACACTTCCATCTGACAGTGGGGAGTGTGGAGCTGGGGAAATCTTTGTGAAACATTAAAGGAAACATAGATCAGGTCTTTAGAAGCACAAGGATATCAAGGGTGGCTCTGAAACACTGAAGGGATGGCAGACAGCATTGAGTGAAAGTTTTGTCTCTGCTTGTTTACTAGAAAATGCGAAGTTAAGTAGTTCTGGACCAGAGTGGCCTGATGATATGAGAAATGCATCCTCAAAAGGTGATTTTCAGTGAAATCGTATCCATAAAATAACAGAACACCAAGACAAGAAACCTGGGATAATACTTGGCACCCTGTGCCTCTCAGAATTCCAACACATAGGAGGACTGTGCCATGCAAAGCACTGCTGTGTTTTCAGCTGGGCTGGCACAGTGGTTTTTTATGGTCCACCTCAACAGAAGCACCTTGAACATGGTTTAAGCTCTTACATTTTACTCCATACCCGAGTCTGACTCAGAGAACAGTCACATTTGGGCTGTTACATGGCAAAGCAATGAGGGACCTGATGACCTGCAGTCAAACCAGGCATGAAATCACCTCAGTCATTGCACTTGTTCTGGTGAGTCATTCCCAGTTCTTGCCTGTTACCAAATTTTGGCTCAGTCACAAAGGTGTAAATCTCTCACAGATGATGAGTGGTATCATGTGCCAGGTCCTGCCCTTTGGCCACCCCAACCCCCTGCAGCGCTCCAGGCTGGGCACAGAGTGGCTGGAGAGCAGCCAGGCAGGAAGGGACCTGGGGGGACTGAGGGACAGGAAGCTCAACAGGAGCCACCAGTGTGCCCAGGTGGCCAAGAAGGCCAATGGGATCCTGGCCTGGATCCAAACTAGCATGGCCAGCAGGCCCAGGGCAGTGACCCTTCCCCTGGACTCTGCACTGGGGAGGCCACACCTTGAGTGTTGTGTTCAGTTCTGGGCCCCTCAGGTCAGGAAAGATCTTGAGGGGCTGGAGCGGGGCCAGAGAAGAGCAACGAGGCTGGAGAAGGGACTGGAGCACAAGTGCTGTGGGGAGAGGCTGAAGGAGCTGGGGGTGTTTAGCCTGGAGAAGAGGAGGCTCAGAGGTGACCTCAGCACTGTCTGGAACTGCCTGAAGGGAAGTTGTGGCCAGGTGGGGGTTGGTCTCTTCTCCCAGGCACTCAGCAATAGGACAAGGGGGCACGATGGGCTCAAGCTCTGCCAGGGGAAATTGAAGTTGGAGACCAAAAAAAAATTCTTTGCAGAGAGAGTGCTCAGGCTTTGGAATGGGCTGCCCAGGGAGGTGGTGGATTCTCCAACCCTGGAGGTTTTTAAGGTGAGGCTGGACATGGCACTGAGTGCCATGATCTGGTAATCAAAGTGGGATTGGATTAAGGGTTGGACTTGATGATCTCGGAGGCCTTTTCCAATCCAATCCATTCTATGATTCTGTGCCATTGCCCATAATCAGACCTGAAATGGAAGCTGAGCTAAGGCAGTGCAGAAAGGTTTTGACCTTGGCTCTGCTATCCATGCTGAGAATTCTGCTCCAGGATGCCCAACTTTACTGTCCACATATGCTGATCTCACAGACTCTGCCAGAATTCAGTGTGATTTATATTTAAGACCTTACTCAGACCACTTACTGCAGGATCCCTACTCAGCCAGCACAGGCAGGAGTAAACCATTTGAGTGCAATCCTCACTCTTTCCCTTAGGTTTTATGAGAAGAGAATTCAAGTTTGCCAGTGCTCTCCTGATCAGCTTTTCCAGCTTTTAAAACTGTGTTTCACTGAAAGACATTGGTATATTGAAGCCAAAATATTTCCAATACATCCTTTTTGGATAGGAAGTTGTTTCAACAGATTATCTGATAAGGTTGATAATGAAACACCTGAATCAAAAGTCAGATCTTTGTTCCTCCAGTTTCAGAAAACACAAGAGGTTTCTAGAAGTCCAAAATTCTCTTGGTTGTGATTTCAGGCACAATAACCAATCATCTGAGCAGGAAAAAAGGGAGAGGGGTGTGATATGCCAAAGACAGACATAAGTTTGGCCTTGTTGGCTTTTTTATGTAATCAGGACACCACAGAATGTTCTGGGGTGGAAGAGACCTTCAAGATCATCTCATTCCAGCTCTCCTTTCACTAGACCAGGTTGCTCCAAGCCCTTAAGACAGAAAGAAGGGGAAGCTTCTGTTCCTTTTCTCATAGAAAACGAATAAACAAAACAAACTGAAGGATAAGTGATTTAGTTGAGGATAAAATGGCAGAGTAGAGGCAAAACTCTTTTGTAGTCCAGAAATGGAAGGTCTACCATCCTGCCCTTGGATCCTAAACCAATTTCCAGCTGGATTTCAGGTAACTGATCTTTACACTGATCCACCCAAGGCAGCTGGTGTGGCACTCTCCATGTCCTTCCCTGGCATGTTATTTCCCACGGTGAGTGACAGAGAACGATTTGATGAATAACATTCTGATAGGCCTTGTTTTGAATCCTGCAGCCTTAACAACTGAAAAGCAGAGTCAGTTTTGCTCCTGTTTGTTTACAGATCTTATCAATTGTGGGTGGAGGGAGATCGCAGACCTACTGATGGCTCACTGAGCCCAGCAGTGCCACAGTCAATGCTCAGCACTCCCTTTCACTGCAGGCACTGCCCCATCCCCTGCTGCACTGTTTATATTTTGGGATATTATTGCTGCGTTGTTCAGGATGCAACAGCAAACATTATTTTATAAGGGGAGCAATATTAAGCCTGAAATGCTGTTGCTGGTGATAAGTGAATTCCCTCTTCACGCCTGAAGAATCGGAAATGTCCTGATACACCAGCGAGGGTTGTTCTGCCACAACCCATCTCTGGGTGTAATTAGAGATGAGCGCTGGGATCCGTCTTGGCAGCAGCTGCTGACTGGCACTGTCGTGTTTCTTTCTCCTTCCTGAGGGCTCACTGAGCACATGCATATTCATGAGCAGAGTGTTGGGAGTGGTGATAAAGAGCTTCAGAGAGATCCATTCAGCAAAATCCAGACCACACTTGCCCAGACTCAGCGCTTGGGGATGATCCCCAGTGAAAGAGTCACCGCGGGGGAGCAGAGGGAGAGCTGAAGGGAATAATGAGGGAAAAGAATGGTTTGCTCCATGCCAAGAAGGAATCCCAGAGAACAGGGGAGTGGGAATGGCAGCGCTGCAGTTCCACAGCACAGTGGCTTGTAAATAAACACTTGTTCAAGGAGGCCTTTCAAAGGCAAAGAAAGCAAAAGAGAGGGGTTTGGGCTCGGTTCATGAACAAGAAAGCTTATCCCAAGCTCAGGTCTTTGTTCTATGTGATATTTAAGCCACAGAGGATAAACCTCCTGCTGTCAAACACAGCCAAGAGGCTTCAACCCTGAAGCAGGTTAAAGCTGTAGACTTGAACTAGAAAAGAAAGGCAAGTCTGGACTTCAGTGCTGAACTGAAACTCGGGAGGTTTCTACTGTTCCCAGGAAGAGTTGAGGACAAAACACACAGTTCAATCCTGCTTTTCATCAGTGCCACCAGGAGGAGGAGCAGAGAAAGACCAAGTGCAATCCCAGAAAAAGGAGGGAGGAGCTGGGAGGAGAAAGGGAGATGCAACAAAGGCAGACCTAGAGTGGGAAAAGTGGCGACCTGGCAGCCCTCCAAGACACCCATTGTTCATAGAATCACAGGATGGTTTGGGTTGGAAGGGAACTTGAAGACCATCTAGCTCCAATTCCCCTGCAATGGGCAGGGACAGCTTCCACTAGATCAGGTTGCTCCAAAACCAACATGGGACAGAAGGGATAGTGGATTTAAGCTGGAGGAAGGCAGTTTTAGATCAGATATTAGGGAAAAATTCTTCCTTGTGACGGTGGTGAGGCCCTGGCACAGATTTCCCAGAGAAACTGTGGCTGCCTCATCCCTGGAAGTGTTCAAGGCCAGGCTGGACAGAGCTTGGAGCAACTTGGGATAGTGGAAGGTGTGGATTGGAATTAAATGACCTTGACAGTCCCTTGCAACCCAAACCACCCTATGATTCTACAATACAAGCCAGCAAGAAATGTCTATGTCTTCTCCTCCTCTAAAGGAATAGTTGTGCCCACATGGTGGGACCTGGCAATGCCTCCTGTTGGAAGAGTCAAGGCACAAGAGCTTTTCAGGGCTGCTCTGCACACACATGGAATGAGCTGTGCACAAACAGGGAATGAGCTGTGCACACACGTGGAATGAGATCTGCCCACACCAGGAATGAGCTCTGCACACACATGGGATGGGATCTGCACACACAAGGAATGAGCTCTGCACACGCATGGGATGGGATCTGCACACACAAGGAATGAGCTCTGCACACACATGGGATGGGCTCTGCACACACATGGAATGAGCTCTGCACACATGGGATGGGCTCTGCACACACATGGAATGAGCTCTGCACACACATGGGGTGAGCTCTGCACACACATGGAATGGGCTCTGCACACACAAGGAATGAGCTCTGCACACACATGGGGTGAGCTCTGCACACACATGGAATGGGCTCTGCACACACAAGGAATGGGCTCTGCACACACATGGGGTGAGCTCTGCACACATATGGAATGAGCTCTGCACACACAAGGAATGAGCTCTGCACACATGAGATGAGCTCTGCACACACATGGAATGAGCTCTGCACACACATGGAATGAGCTCTGCACACACATGGGATGGGCTCTGCACACACAAGGAATGGGCTCTGCACACACAAGGAATGGGCTCTGCACACACATGGAATGAGCTCTGCACACGTGGGATGAGCTCTGTACACACAAGGAATGAGCTCTGCACACACATGCGATGAGCTCTGCACACACATGGAATGAGCTCTGCACACACAAGGAATGAGCTCTGCACACACAAGGAATGAGCTCTGCACACACATGGAATGAGCTCTGCACACACAAGGAATGAGCTCTGCACACACATGGAATGAGCTCTGCACACACATGGGATGGGCTCTGCACACACATGCGATGAGCTCTGCACACACATGGAATGAGCTCTGCACACACAAGGAATGAGCTCTGCACACACATGGAATGAGCTCTGCACACGTGGGATGAGCTCTGTACACACAAGGAATGAGCTCTGCACACACATGGAATGAGCTCTGCACACACAAGGAATGGGCTCTGCACACACAAGGAATGGGCTCTGCACACACATGGGATGGGCTCTGCACACATGGAATGGGCTCTGCACACACATGGAATGAGCTCTGCACACAGATGGAATGAGCTCTGCACACACACGGAACGGGCTCTGCACACACATGGAATGGGCTCTGCACACACGTGGGATGGGCTCTGCACACACATGGAATGAAGCAGCTTGGGAGAGATTCCTCAGACAGAGCCATCTGTGACCGTCACCCTGAACGCCCTTTGCAATCAAGAGGCACCTCCAGAGGGTAATTCCTCTCATCAGCTGAACCAGGAGAGATGAGTCATGTTTTAAAATGCCCGGGGTTTGTTCCACATTAAGGGGGTCCAGCTGAGCAATACAGTTCTACAATACCCTCCTACAATACAGTCCTTTACATGCATCTGGGCTGAATCACATCTCCTTTCACAGGTGCTGACCTTGGGGATTACAGCATTTGCTATGGGCCACATGGTGAAGAAGTGAGAGAAAACTGGTTTTCTCCCTATTCCAAGTAGTTATACTCATCCAAGGCTGGGTTTTTTTTCATCCCAAGAGATATTTTACATTCAGACAACTCAAAGCAATTTGCAAACCTGGAAAAGTTATGTTCTGCTCATCTGGGGTAGGCACTTGGTGCAGATCCACAAGGAGATTTTAGCTCTGTACACCCTTGAAGACAGAAATTATCATTTCCTGAAGTCCATCTCAGTGTTGGCACCTGAAAAAAACATGTAGTGCAAGTGTGAGTGTCCCACAACCTCAGATATCTAAAAAGCTGCAAGATCCTGACATGGTGGTAGATCAGCAATGCAGTCTGAGGCAGGACACTGTCTTGGAGATCAGGAATTTAGGCACAGTATCCTTTAAAGCAAAGACAGAGAAAGAGCTCTGAGCATCGGCTTCCCTATGGGAAAATCAGGAATATCAGGCAAAGTCCTGGACTTGGGCAAGATGGCTGGGAGAGAGAGTTGCCAAATGCCTGCTGGAGCTTTAAGCAATAGTTTGGTGTGGGCAGGAAGTGCTGTTAACACCTGAGAAGGCCTCTTGCCTTGCTGGGAGGGTTGAGACATCCTTTTATTGCATTCAAGTGGCTCATTTTAGTGAGAAGCAGAAACTTTAATTGCTTGAGTTTTTGTGCCTGATAAGGCTCTTTCAGAGCTGCTTCATAAATGGGTCCCTTTTCAGGCCACACAGACACTTTAAAATCTCCCCAGACACTCCCTTGCTGCCTAAGAACAAATCCACAGCCCCAGTCTCATCCTAAAGAAAAGCTCTCCAGGTCCATCATTGCAACCCAGAGCCCAATTACACAGCAAACAATCACAGAAGTGTCTGAACTGGAGCAAGGAAATCTCATTTGAGGACAAGTCTCTGTCCAAGGATCCAGTGGGATGATGTGGCCCCACTGAATTATAGATGAGTAATTGGGTTGGCCTCATTAGCCTGGTTAGTTTTGAAACCCTGTCTGTCCAGAGCAGGAGAGGTTTCCTTAAAACTTTCCAGTATGTAAGTTGAAAGAATACAGAATTATTCACAGGAGCTCTTAAATTATAAATACATGTATAATTTCCTCTTTCTTTATCACTCCTTAATAGAATCACAGGCAATTTACACTGAACTGGAAAGGGAAGAACCTCCTGCACAAGCACTTATGGGTTCACTGTCATAAAACCGCGAAATGAAATCATGAAATGGTTTGGGTTGGAGGGGACCTTAAAGACCATCTTGTTCCACCCCCTGCCATGGGCAGGGACACCTTCCACCAGCCCAGGTTGCTCCAAGACCCATCCAACCTGGCCCTGAACACTTCCAGGGATGGAGCAGCCACAGCTACTCTGGGCAACCTGTGCCAGGGCCTCACTGATGTCATAGTGGAGAAAATCTTCTGAACTTACCTTCCTTCAGTTTAAGGAAGGTTTGTCCTACCTCTCCTTGTCATAAGTCCCTTTCCAGCCTTCCTTGTAGATCCACTTTAGGCACTGGAAGGGTCTCCAAGGTCTCCCTGGAACTTTCTCTTCCACAGACTGAACATCCCCAGCTCTCCCAGCTCTCTCCAGAGCAGAGGGGCTCCAGCCCTTGGAGCATCTTCATGTCCTTTTCTGACCTTATTCCAACAGGTCCATATCCTTCTGGTGTTGGTGACCCCAGAGCTGGAGGCAGTGGGGACTCACAAGAGCAGAGAATAGGGAAAGAACCAACTCCTGCCACTTGCTGTCCTTTTAAACAACATACTTTCCAGTCTGGAAAGTCCAGAGGGATATCAAAGTGTGGTGCCTTCTCAGCTGCCTCTCAGCAGCAGCTCTTTGCCAGCCCACAATTGATTAACAATTTGCTTTCATCTTCCCTTCAGAACCTGTGGAAGGTGCTGTGCTGTGCTCAGAGTCTGGGACTTAACGTTCCAACGGGGAAAAAAAAAACCATCACGCCATCAAAGCTGCCATTCCCTTTGGCAGGAAATCCTATTAGAGATGCACGAGGTGTGCTCTGAAGTCTCTCTCCATTTACTTCTCCATCCTCTGCCTGCCGCGGGTTTCTCCAGTGCTGGTTCCTGATGAATCCTGCTGTTTCATGGAAATGACCCGTGTTGGGCTGCCGCGGGATGGCTGTGTCTGCTCCGATTACCTTTGGGAACGTGTTAATGAGGGGTGGCAGGACTATTAGGGAGGAGAGCAGCTCCAGGGAAGAGCTTGGTTTTGGCTGAGCACACCTGGGATGCCCAGAGCTGACAGCGATCACATAATGCAATTAAAAAGTAAAGCCCTGGAAGTGTCAGGCTCTGCAGAGCCTGGAGTGTGAGGCATCCAGGAGAGGATCCTTCCCATCCCATTTGTCAGGGGAGGGATTCAGCTCGGGAATGACATCCTGTTCGACTCATCTGCATTGCCCCATCAGAAGAAGAGCAACGAGGCTGGAGAAGGGACTGGAGCACAAGTGCTGTGGGGAGAGGCTGAGGGAGCTGGGGGTGTTTAGCCTGGAGAAGAGGAGGCTCAGAGGTGACCTCAGCACTGTCTGGAACTGCCTGAAGGGAAGTTCTGGCCAGGTGGGGGTTGGTCTCTTCTCCCAGGCACTCAGCAATAGGACAAGGGGGCACGATGGGCTCAAGCTCTGCCAGGGGAAATTGAAGTTGGAGAGCAAAAAAAAATTCTTTGCAGAGAGAGTGCTCAGGCATTGGAATGGGCTGCCCAGAGAGGGGGTGGATTCCCCATCCCTGGAGGTTTTTAAGGTGAGCTTGGCCGTGGCACTGAGTGCCATGATCTGGTAAAGGGACTGGAGTTGGAGCAAGGGTTGGACTTGATGATCTGGGAGGTCTTTTCCAACCCGATTGATTCTATGATTCTAAGATAAAACTGCATAAGAGGAAAGGGCCTCAAGTTATGTCAGAGGAGGTTTAGGTTGGATATTAGGAAAAATTCCTTTCCTAAAAGGTTTGTCAAATCCTGAAACTGGCTGCAGAGGGCAGTGGTGGAGTCCTCTTCCCTGGAGGGATTTAAAACATCCTGTAGGTAGATGTGGCACTTGGTGACATGAGTTAGTGATGGCCTTGTGAGTGCTGAGTTTCACAGAATCACAGAATCACAGACTATTCTGAGTTGGAAGGGACCCACAAGGATCATCGAGTCCAACTCTTAAGTCAATGGCCCACACAGGGGATTGAACCCATGACCTTGGTGTTATTACAACCAGGTTTAAAAAGTGACAGATTTGATGATCTTAACATTCTTTTTCAATCTAAATTATTCTGTGATTGTATAGCTTAAATAAAACAGATCCCATGAGGAACAGAGGGAACCAGAACAGCTCAGTAGGGTGAGGGACCTTCCATTTGTTGCATAAAGTTGGATCCAAATCCAGCACCTGGAATCCAAGCATAGGTATAAGCAGACTAAAAATATGGTACAATCCTGTGTTATTAGGATGAATAACTATGGGAATTGATTCCCTTTTCTCTCAGCTACATCTTTCTGAAAAGGCCTGGAGTATTTCAAAAGATAATTATCACAGAAACACTCTCTCTTGGGCAGATAGAGGAATTGTTGGGAGAATTTAATAACCTGTATCATGAAGTAGGTCAGGCCAAAGTCTGCAGAAGTTGGGAGAGACTGTCAGGAAGTCTGCAAGTCTTTTCCAGCTTTGCACTTTCCTCAGGCTGGATAAAACCAGTTCATTTGTGAAGCCCAAAGTCCATAAAGGTCTTTGGAAGGAACCACTTTAAACTGACCCTGCACTTAAGCAAGACCTTGTTAGTGCAGATAAATCAAATTCACCTCTTTGTCCCTAAAATGAAAGTCAAGCCCCCCTTTATTTCTGTTTTTTTCTTGGGTTTGGAGTAGGGTTTTTTTTTGCTTGTTTGGGATTTTTTTTATATTGCACCAACAGTCTGATTCAGACCTGCAGAGGATGAATTTACCCTTGTTGAATTTTACAGCTCAGGGGAGCTCTGCCTGTATATTTTCATAAACATTCTGTTGCAATCAGTGGGAGAACAACAGTTAGTTCAGTTGTCAAATCTGTTTAAAATACTAAAATTATTCTGTTATCCTGCATTTATCAGTCAGGAAGTTTAGGGCTGCTAACAATTTATTCCCTAAAGTCAATACGGAATATTTTTTTTCAAGGAAAACCATAGTTCAGGAACTCTTTTGTACCAACTAAGCTCACATTCACTCCTTAGTTTGGAGTAAAAAGTATTATGTGAAGATCTAGTGACAATAACATATTATCATGTAAAACCAAATCCAGTTTTACAGGTGGCTTTCTGGAAATCTCACTGGTTTAAATAGGCATAAAATGATGGAGTGTGATGTGGCAGAGAGAAATAATCCAACAAGTTTTTAGGAAGGAAAAATCTAAAGCTCAGGTTGGACACAGAATTAACATTCTTTTACTATTACAAATTTAAGGTGGCAATAATAATAATTAATAATAATAATAATTTGCTTTACCGACTTTCCTTCTACAAACACTCCCCATCTCTCCACACAATGTGCCAGCTGGAAGGGTGTGCTGGGTACTGAGACACAAATTATTAGCATGACATGTATTTTTTCTTTCCTGGAGAATGTGTCTATCCAGCCTGGAACAGCCTGTACAATTCCTGTTCCTATTTATCTCATTAGTGCATGTACACATTGCCTGTCCTTCCTCCTCAAGAAAAAAAACATGCAGAGGAGAGAACTCCAGGGCCAGATTCTCACTCTTTTCTTTCCTTAAATACAAACCTTATCCTAAGGCAGAGTCTCTTTTTTTTTTGTTTTTTTTACAATTTACAAAAATCAAAATGAATTTCCTAAGTGTGGATATCAAGTGTCTCCAAAACATTTGGATTCCAGGTTAAGTGCCTTTTCACTAAGCTCAGTGAATGCCTTTCCTGAAAGGAGGCGACAGAGAATATGTGCAGAAAATTGTATAAAACTCAGAATAACACTCAGAAAGCAACAACTCGACTCAATTTTCATTTAGGATGCAGCCAAAAATAATATTCTGGGTGATAACAGATGAGTTTGTGCCTCCTGGCCACTGCTTGATTTCAGAGCTCCCATGCCCTTCCTTTTTCCCACTCTGAGATTGAAATTCCATTTGCAAACCAGGCTCCCTTTGATGTTGCATTAACCACACCATTACCCAGTGAAGCCTGGCTGGACGAGGCTGTGTTATACAAAAATTGCCTTCTGATTTAATCCAGATCTGCAGCCCCAAGCAGGTACAGCTGGGCTGTGCATCTCTGTTGGATTTTTATTTTTCTCCAGAGGGGATGAGTAGGAAAGGGAGACAAGACAGGAGATGTTTCTTAACTTTCTTCTCCTTTCCATCAAAATCACCTTAAAAATGGAATCATAAAATGGGTTGGGTTGGAAAGGACCTACAAGACCATCTTGCTCCACTCCCTGCCATGGGCAGGGACACCTTCCACTAACCCAGCTTGCTCCAAGCCCCATCCAACCTGGCCTTGGACACTTCCAGGGATGGGGCAGCCACAGCTGCTCTGCCCAACCTGTGCCAGGGCCTGCCCACCCTCCCAGGGAAGGATTTCTTCCCAATATCCAAAACAATGTGTTTAACAGTTGCATCCTGAGCTCTGGTTTCTGTGAGCTCCCAGGCTGCCAGTGCTGGAGCAAGTCCAGAGGATCACCCCAAAATGAGGTGGCGGAGAGCCTGGGGCATCTCTGAGAAAAGACTGAGAGAGCTGGGGGTGTTCAGCCTGGAGAAGAGAAGGCTCCAGGAAGACCTTCAAGCCCCTTCCAGTGCCTAAAGTGACTCCATTAGAGATGGAGAGGAACTTTGGACAAGGGCATGGAGTGACAGGGGGAAGGATTAGATCAGGTATTAAGAAGAAACTCTTGGCTGAGAGGATGGTGAGGCCCTGGCACAGGTTGCCCAGAGAAGCTGTGGCTGCCCCATCCCTGGAAGTGTCCAAGGCCAGGCTGGACAGGGCTTGGATCAACCTGAGCCAGGGGAAGGTGTCCCTGCCCATGGCAGGTGTTGGATTTAGGTTATCTTTAAGGTCCCTTCCAAGACAAACCATTCTGTGATTCTCCTCACTGGAAAGCCACTTTAATGCTTTTAGGTAAACTCTGTACACATTTCTAATAAAGCTTAAGTTTCTTTTCGATTTTGCTTTGGTTTGGTTGTTTTTAACTTTTTGCATTTTCATACCAGCGCATGTGTTGGTGAGGAGCACAATAACTAATGCATGGTCAGGCAAGGACCTCATTCTTTCCCTTGAGACCCAAAATGCAGTTGCTCCTTTGAATGAGACAATGGTGGGTAAGGCTGCCCTAACAAAAAACCCAACACTGGGTGTGAAGTTGGATGGCTCTGGGTCACACTCAAGGACAAAAACCTCCTCCTTTTTGCTCCTTTTTGCAGCCTGGAGTTTTCCCTTCTTTTCCTTGTAATCAAATTTAACCTGGCCTGGATCCAAACTAGCGTGGCCAGCAGGCCCAGGGCAGTGACCCTTCCCCTGGACTCTGCCTTGGGGAGGCCACACCTTGAGTGTTGTGTTCAGTTCTGGGCCCCTCAGGTCAGGAAAGAGATTGAGGGGCTGGAGCGGGGCCAGAGAAGAGCAACGAGGCTGGAGAAGGGACTGGAGCACAAGTGCTGTGGGGAGAGGCTGAGGGAGCTGGGGGTGTTGAGCCTGGAGAAGAGGAGGCTCAGAGGTGACCTCAGCACTGTCTGGAACTGCCTGAAGGGAAGTTCTGGCCAGCTGGGGGTTGGTCTCTTCTCCCAGGCACTCAGCAATAGGACAAGGGGGCACGATGGGCTCAAGCTCTGCCAGGGGAAATTGAAGCTGGAGATCAGAAAGAAATTCTTTACAGAGAGAGTGCTCAGGGATTGGAATGGGCTGCCCAGAGAGGGGGTGGATTCCTCATCCCTGGAGGTTTTTCAGCTGAGCTTGACCGTGGCACTGAGTGCCATGATCTGGTAAAGGGACTGGAGTTGGACCAAGGGTTGGACTTGATGGTCTCAGAGGTCTTTTCCAATCCAATCCATTCTGGGGTTCTGTGATTCTGTGATTTCTTCTCTCTGTGACTGTCCTTCCACTTGTGGTTGGGGTGGCTGCTTTTGGTGTTCCAGGACCATCCCCAAGCCCAGCACAAAATCTGTGGGATCAAGAGATGAGCAATTAAAAGAGCCTTTTCACCCATCTGAGTAGACAAGATGAAGGGAGGAAATGGAGACCCAGGGGACAAAGTAATTTTCTCAGGATTTTACTGCAGCAAATCAGCAGAGTCAACAAGCAGGCACAGCCCCTCCAGGCACTGCACTCAGCTCTGCTGCAATGGCCCATGTGTGTCCTTGTGCTCAGGGAAGATTTCCCTCTTCCCTCTGGACTTCCATCTGCTCCTCCACTGCTCTTTCTCCAGCCCAGTTGAGGATAAGGCAAAACTGAGAGACAAACAAGAAATGCCAGGCCTGGACCTTGGCCCAGCAGTGTCCCAGGCTGTCAGATGACATCCTTTAATCATCTGTTGTTGCTGCTCTGAGTGGTTTTGCTGGGGAATGTTCAACTTGAGAGCATCCATGGGGCTCTTCCTGCTTGGTTTTTTTGGTGACCATCTCTGGAGGGAACAGAGACCACAGATTTAGTTTTTATAAGACTATAAGGAGTGAGACCCCTTTTTTCCTCTTCAGGAGGTCTTTTCACCTCTTCTCTCTCTTGCCAACCCTGTTCCACACACAACCCCCTCCAGTTATGTCCAGAGATGCTTTTTCATAGACAGAACTGAACTAACACTGCCTGTTTCCACCCCTTTATCATTTTGTAAGCTCCATCTGTGCCAAGGGGAGGGAGGGAAGAGTTTCAGAACATAATGATGTATTTCTGGAGTCATCTAAGGAAAAATACCAGAAAAAAGGCAACACACACACACACACACACTAAGAAAAGAGAAGAAAGAACTGTGAGAGCTCAGCCGTGGTGTTGATACACATTGTGGATGCTGCTCTGTCTTTGCAGGAAGCCATTAATCATCATTATTGCCTGGCTCGAATTTCTTTGTGGGTTTTTTTTTTCAAAAGACTGCAGTAAACAGGCAAGATCTGGGAGGGAAAGTATTCCAGCTCCACATATGTCAGGCAGAGAGAGCAGAGTGAGATGGGAACAGGCAGCAGACGAGGGAGCTTCAAAGGCACAGACAGATAAAAGGCCCCTGCAGCAAAGGAAGCCTCCGAGACAGAGCCAGAAGCTTCCAGCCCGAGATGCTGTTCAGAAAGATTTTATTAGTAGGCTGTAAAACTCCAGGCAGGAGAGTTGGGCTGCTCTGTTTTAAAGGACATGGGAGAGAGGTTTAGACTCTCCCAGACAGCTCTAAATCCCTGCCAAAAATAGGTGTTTGCACACTGAAGCCTCAGCTGTTTTGGGGTTGTCTGGCAAGGAACACACCTGCTCATAGTGGAGAACCTCACAGAGGGAGGGTGACATCACAGAAGCAGAGAGTGGTTGGAAGGGACCTTAAACATCACCTGGTTGCAAATCCCTTTCATGAAAAGGGCCACTTCCCACTTGACCAGGTTGATAGATATCAAAAGATTCTTGCAGTCACCGTCCATCTCACAGTCCCACAGAGCCACTCCTGGATATTCAGTATTTGTGGTGAGCTCACAATCTGAATCAAAGAACACCCCAAGCTGGAAGGTATCCATGTGGAATATCAAGACCAGCTCCTGACTCCACAAAAGGAAACCTAAAAGCAAACCCAGATAGTTTTGAACTTTTTGAATTGTCTAAATGCTTCTTCAACCTGAATTCACCAAGGTAGGGAAAGAAGAGAGAGGGGGTTGTTTCAGCAAGAACCAACTGTAGGAATGGGATTTTTCTCATCCCTCTCAGGGTTTCTCCCATTTCACTCAGGGTTTAGGTGCTGAAAAGCTGAGAACTTGTTACCCATCAAAACTCATTGCATTCTTTGGCAAAATCATGAGGTGGTACAAAAAGTCCTTTTGCTCCCTGTTGTCCAGAGAGAAAACCAAGATGTCTAATTTGCCTCAAGTGATTCACTTCTGGATTAAAAAAAAAAAAAAGAGAAGAGTTCTACGAGAAAGATGGAAAGGGACTTTGAACATGGGAATTTAGTGATAGGGTAAGGGGAATGGTTTGAAAGTAAAAGAGAGTAGGTTTAGGTTTGATAATGGGAAGAAATTCTTCCCTGGGAGGGTGGGCAGGCCCTGGCACAGGTTGCCCAGAGAAGCTGTGGTTGCCCCATCCCTGGAAATGTTCAAGGCCAGGTTGGACGGGGCTTGGAGCAATCTGGGATAGTGGAAGGTGTCCCTGCCCATGGCAGGGGGTTGGAACATGATGACCTTAAAGATCCCTTCCAATCCAAACTATTCTATAATTCTATAGCTAAGAGAAGAGCAGTTTGGGGTGAGAATGGTTGGAAGGAGACACCAGAGTGCCAGCCTGGGTGATTTGAGCACAAACAACTTTGTCAGCATCACTGTGAGTAGTTAATAAGCAGTCAGTGTGTGTGTGGAGACTTCTCAGCATCATTTTCCCAGTCTAAAAACCATCCCAACAGTGGTTCAAAGCTGTGAGAGGTGTGTGATTAACAGGTCACCAGAGCAGCATCTTAAATCACACCAAGCAGGCAGCTGGGAGGTTCAGGGACTGACAGCAAACCTGGGGTTCTCAGACAAAAGTCCTTGTCTAGAACTGAGTCATCACGACAGCATTAATGGCAGGGAATAAAGTTGGGGAAATGATGAGAAAATGCTTTTACTGTGTCATTACAGCAAAAGGGCACAATGCAAATTAGGCCACTCTTGCAGATAATTAGAGGTGAAAGAATGGATGTCTTTGATTAAAACTGGGAGCCCTGGCAGGCTGAGGCTGCAGAACAATGCCTTGTTTTCCCTTGAAAAACCCCAAACTGAAGAAAAGATGAATACAGATATTAGGGAGTTCAGAATTCTCTCTTCCAAGGGCAGCTTTTGACTTGCTTGTTACAAGCTCAGCATGTCACTCCAGATAAGTGGAGAAAATCTATGGAATGAACTGCTAAGCACGAGAACTGCTTTTCTAGAAGATTCTTGAGCTGGCCCAAAGACTAGACTAGAGGTCCAGGACCCATTTAGGAAGATGCCTTACAGAAATTGTCTCTCTGAGGTTTGAAAGCTCCTTGAGGAGCAATTTCAGGTTGGAATTTCTAAGCCCTCTGCAGTCATGTTGCTCCATCTCCTTCAGCTGGCACAGGGAGACCTGTCCCCCATCTCTCCTGAGTCCTGAGATGGTACAGCCAGTCCCACCCACAGCACTTGTGTAAGCACCTCTTGATTAGGAGGATGAAGGAGCACAGCCTGGATCCAAAGCCTGTTTCACACAGGGTGGATCTTCCCACTGATGTGTGCAAAGTTCTGGAATGGAGGACAAATTTGGGGAGATCTTTCCTTTCAAGGCCAGATTGGATGGAGCTTGGAGCAATCTGGTCTAGTGGAAGGTGTGACTGCCCATGAAAGGGGAGTTGAAAGATCTTTAAGGTCCCTTCCATCCCAAATTTTATGATTCTATGATTCCCCCTCCTTAGCCCCCAATAGCTCATGGCTGAGAATTCTTGCTGGGAGGGGTAGAAAAGGCACAAACTCCACCTGGAATCAGAGATTCTCAGCTTCTGACCTATATATCTGTTGCATGTAGAGAAAAAGTGGTTCAGCATCTCCCTCCACCATCCTCACTCTGCATTTGGCTCAGAGACTCCATCCCATGAGAACAGTTTTCCTGGTAGGGAAACTCCTGCTCGACAAAAACATGTGAAAAGAGCTTTGGATTTGTTCGGCTGTTGAAGTCTCTGAAGGTAATTTCCTTTTTAAAATTCAGGTTCTGTCTTTCTTTCTCCTCAGTCACTTGGTACCTGGGAGCCTAATTTGTGCAGAAGTTAATGGGAGGGGAGGACTCATTATGCAGATGCCAAGGAATCAGTCTCCTTAGCAACAGCAGCCATGGAAGTGCTGGGATCTCATCAGCTCCTCAGCCCATTCATGTCTCCTGCACTCCCAGCAGTGTCCTGCCCCAGGGACAACTTGGCCTCTATTATTTGACACATCCCAGGGTAAAAATAATTCCCTAATGAAGATTTGGGCTCACCCCCATCAGAAATTTCTCTGTTTTCTCATGCAGAAATGTCCTTCTTGAAAACTCAGTTTCAGTGCTTAGGAAAAGGAAAAAAAAGTCCCAGCAAAGATGTGGAAAGAAGAATATTCTTGAATTGTGCAGCCAACAGAGAGAGGTTGTGGAATTTTCTTTAGGGGTGGTCCTCAGCACTGGTACAAATATCTCAGTGGACTTCAGCCTGAGAGAGGATCATAGAATGATAAAATCATAGAATGGATTGGGTTGGAAAAGACCTCCGAGATCATCAAGTCCAACCCTTGGTCCAACTCCAGTCCCTTCACCAGATCATGGCACTCAGTGCCACGGCCAAGCTCAGCTGAAAAACCTCCAGGGATGGGGAATCCACCCCCTCTCTGGGCAGCCCATTCCAATGCCTGAGCACTCTCTCTGCAAAGAATTTCTTTCTGCTCTCCAACTTCAATTTCCCCTGGCAGAGCTTGAGCCCATCGTGCCCCCTTGTCCTATTGCTGAGTGCCTGGGAGAAGAGACCAATCCCCACCTGGCCACAACTTCCCTTCAAGCAGTTCCAGACAGTGCTGAGGTCACCTCTGAGCCTCCTCTTCTCCAGGCTAAACACCCCCAGCTCCCTCAGCCTCTCCCCATAGCACTTGTGCTCCACTCCCTTCTCCAGCCTCGTTGCTCTTCTCTGGCCCCGCTCCAGCCCCTCAAGATCTTTCCTGACCTGAGGGGCCCAGAACTGAACACAACACTCAAGGTGTGGCCTCCCCAAGGCAGAGTCCAGGGGAAGGGTCACTGTCTTGGGCCTGCTGGCCACGCTAGTTTGGATCCAGACCAGAGGGAGAAGCTTATTCCCTGAGATCCCTTTTCCTCAAGAGGGTGTAAGTTATGACAGCAGAGAGATTTCCTTGTAGGGTACAGACAAATACCCTCCAAAGTCCTCGATGATGATGTCAGATATTCTGGCAGGAAGCTGCTATCGCTGCCCAGGGACCTATTGAAGAGACCTAGGACAGGTCTCAGTGGAGTTTATTTCTTTATATGTGGATTTATATAATATCAAAGAGGACATCACTGGGTGTGAAATGGGACTGATGAGTGGGAGGACAGACTAGACAGTGAGAAAGTCCTGGTGCAGAAAGTGTGTTTGATGAGTTAAGAACATCTATACAAAGACTGGATCATGGCAGCAGCCCTGCTTAAAACATGGTCCCATGGACAGTCACATCAGTGATCAGGGAAGGAGCCAAAATGAGCCTGCTGGACCTGAAGGGGACAGTGTCAGTCACAGGAAAGAATGTGGGAAACTTTTGCACCCATTTTTGCAACCCAATTTTCCATATTCTGAAGCTTTCAGTACAGAAAAGGCTTCTGTGAGCAGGAAGAGGCTGGTTTGCTCTCTCCAGGCATTGGTAAAAAAAGCCCTGAGCTGAACTGGTTAGAGAAAGTGTGAGGTCTCCACCACTTGAAGAGCTTTAAAAATAGTTTAGAACATGATGTGTGAGTTGTGGACTGGCAACAAATAATGTTCTCCTGCAGCAGGTGGACAATATGATCCTGCAACACTCTGGGCTGGAATGATCCCCCAACAAGGGAAATGGAGATTCCCAGATTTCCCTCTGCAATCCTACTGAACATGCTGGGACAAAACCTGCTGGAACAAGTCCAGAGGAGAGACACTAAACTGGTCAGAGGGCTGGAGCTCCTCTGCTCTGGAGATGGGCTGACAGAGTTGGGAGCATTCAGCCTGGAGAAGAAAAGGCTCTAGGGAGACTTTAGAGACCTCTCCAGTGCCTACAGGTGCTCTGGGAGAGCTGGAGAGGGACTTTGGACAAGGGCTTGAAGTGACAGGACAAGAGAGAATGGTCTTGAGCTGAAGGAGGGTAGGTTTAGATGGGATATAAGGAAAAAAAACCCTTCCCTGGGAGGGTGTGGAGGCCCTCGCACAGTTTGGTCAGAGAAGCTATGGCTGCTCCATCTGTGAAAGTGTTCAAGGCCAGGCTGGATGAGGCTTGGAGCAACCTGGGCTGGTTGAAGGTGTCCCTGCCCATGGGAGGGAGTGGAACTGGATGGTCCTTTCCAACCCAAAATATTCCATGGAAGCGCCAGGCACTTCCAGAAGATAACCCAGCAAATGAGTAAGCGACCATTTCCCTTCTCATGGCATAGGATGAACTACAGGAAAGTCTTCAGCAGCAGGAGACAGGTTCTGACTCATTATCTTTAAGGACCAAAGAGCAGCAGGATTCATAGTTGACACCATCCTCAACATCTCCTGCAGGGACACTTATTAAAATGCTACCCCAGGAGTGACACTTCCTGCTTGACTTGCAATTGAGTTTGGCAGGGACTTGATGAGGCCGTGAGGAGCAGGGCCAAGGAACAGTGGTCAGCCACCTCCACCTTCACTTCATGCTTATCACTGCTTTTTATATCCATCAAGTCTGTCACTTGGCCATTCACTTTCCCCTTTGTGCTCCCTGGGCACTCCACAGTCCTGCCCTCAACTTATTTACTGAGGAGGAACTTTCTAATTTGTAGATTTGTCTCTAATCTTTCAACCCTGTCCATGACCAAACTCCACTTCAGATTCCAGAATCCACAGCGGCGGGTACAGAACAACTCCTGGACTTGCAGCAGTGAATTCTTCCCTTCAGCTCCTCAGATCCAGTCAGGATGTTGAATAACTCACTGATTTATCTACTTGTTTAGCTCAGGCACAAGAAACAGAGCCACAAAAGAGAAAGGGAAACCACCCACCCACAGAGCAGCTCTGAGGGCTTTGTTTCCTGGCTGGCTTATGGCAAGAAAAGGAATTTTGAGCAGGATGGTCTTCTGGGGGATGCTCGGGGTGAGATGCTGTAGGGTCCTGAGCTCACAGGCATATTTGGAGCTGTGTTTCAGCAAATTCAGGACTGAATGCATCATGGTATGGTATTGTTTTTGCGGTGGAAAAATGTCTATCTCATCTTCTCCCACAGTTATGTCCCCGATTTGTTCCCTAAATAACCCTCTTGCTTGTACCTCCCTGTTTAAATCCATCCTGTGAGGCTGCAAATCCTTGTTATATCCTGACATTCTCTATGGAGAAAACCTCATTAGATTCATTTCCCCCCTACATCAATAATTTAATCTTTTATAATGTGGCAGCAAATAAGTAAAACCAGTCAAAGGATTCATTGACTGAGGCTGGAGGAGGGAGAGGGAGGGAGAGGGGACAGCAAGGTTGGTGTCTGCAGTCCAGAAAAGCTAAAACACTCTTTATCTTTTCCACAACTACAGTGAGAATAATCTCTCCAGCAAATGTGAACTCTGAGGATGGAAATCTGTGCAGAAAACCTCTTCATAGGCAGCATCACCTCTGTCTGGTTTCCATAGAGATTTGGGTCCCTGCTGCCAGCAGGGAAAATCCTGACTGACATTTTGTACCTTCTGAGAGGTAAAGCCTCAGCAACACAGAAACAAGCTCTGAATGCTTATTAAAGTCCTCCATGGAAGGGGCTGAGAATTTCAGAGCTTCATTATTTTATTTATTTTAAAAGGTTTTTTTGCTTGGTTTGGTTTTGTTGGTTTGGGTTTTTTTCCCCAGGCTTTTCTCATGCCATGGAAAAGGTGCTGGATTGGCAGTTTTGGAGTCTGTGATCTCATCTTGATTTCAGCAACCAGGTAAAACTGCAGGCTGTGTATGGAGGGAAACCAAACGTGCTTGAGTTCTTCCGATAGTCAGAATTCCTGGGGAATCCAGTTGAAGTAAGGACTTCCTGAACTGTGGGCAGTTTGGGGAAAATCTTTCACAAAAAACCAAAAAGGGTGAATGCTTAAAGTCATGTCAGTGTGGAAAGGGGCAGAGAACTGGATTTTTTCCTTTACTCTGAAATCATTGGATAGTTTGGGATAACTGGGCCATGTGCTGGTTTAAAGGTAAACCGGCAGGAGAAATGAACCCAACACAAAAGAGATTGTAAGTCAGAGTGACAATTTAATAACAACATTACAATAAATGCAATGGCACAAAGAGAAATTGGGTTTAACCCACAAAACCCAGAGGTACAAACCAGCCCCCTGGGGCACAAACACAGAGGGGTTTGGTGGCCCCTGTGCTGAGCCCCACATGGTTCCTCCAAGTCCAAAGTAAAAGGAAGGGACAAACCTCTTGGTGCAGATGATGGCACAGTCTGGTCGAGAGTGGTAGGCTCCTCCTGTCCAGGGTCTGCTCCTCCTCTGGATCCAACCAGTGGTCCCAGAAGTCCCCAAATCCCAGGAAAAATTACCTTCAGGTCCAGGTGGGAGCCCCCAGTGCCTCCCCCAGGGCAGGGAGTTCCACACTGGGGGATCTGACTCTGAGAGTCAGGGAGGATTTTGAAATTGTTTCTGGCCCATGAGCAGAGCTGAGCCCTCAGGTGGGTGTGGAGGTGCCAAGGACTCCCTGGAGGGGAGTTCTCACAGCTCCTCTACCAGGCTTCTTTCCCAGCCAGCTCCCAGCCTGAGGGGTCAGGTGTGCCCTGGGCAGCTGCTGCAAATGGTCCATTATTAGCAGTTCTTGGGAAATGAATAGAGGGTGGAGAATCCACAGCTTTGGTCACATCCACACAGGGATAAACTGGCCCCACCTGCTGAACTGAGACAGGCAGGCCCCATAGAGTGGAGCCTCTTCTTTCTTGGGTGTTAAACAAACCTGATATCTGGTCTCCTGATCTCCATGTGATGCTGGTTTTGGACAATGAGTATGTCCAGTTCCAGAAGAGACATCTCTGTGTGAGTTCCCTGGGTCAAGATTAATTAAAACTATTATTATCAGGCAGACTTTTCCTGCTTGTTTTTATTTTTCCTAAGCCCTGTTTCACTCTGCATGATTTTAGCCAGCACAGCTCCACTCTTTTGCTGGAAGGAAGGGAGGCCAGACAGGGATTTCTGCTGAGGCAGGTGACAAACATCCCAGTTTTCCTGGGGGTGGATCCAGGAGAAATCAGCTGTATTAATATCCCCCTGTTTTGCAGAGACCCTTAGTGGTCTCCTGTTGGAGCATCCTCCTGGATCCAGGAGGCAAAATCCAGAAGGGATGTTGAAAGGGCTCATCCTCTTTATCTAAATTGATTGAAAGCAAAACAAGCAAAAAAACCTCAGTGAAGATTGTCAAGAAAAATGTGGATTTTACATGATCTTGATACATTATGTGATGCACTGTAAAAAAAAACCCAAAAAGACATTTACCAGCTGTTCAAAACTCATGTAGGAAAAGCCTACAGGAAGGAACATTTCCTGGATTTTCATGGCATTTGCCTGCAATTCCAGATGCTTGGGCTGTTCATACACCATGTAATGCTGCAGTAGACAGTGTGTGCTTGCTGGCCTGAGGTTCAACCTGAATGTCATTTGCAATGACTGAGATGGAAACAACACCCTGGTGCAAAGCAAAATCTGGGAACATTCCAGTGGTTTTGTCATGGAGAGGTACCCATGGGATCTGACCTTCAGTGGGAAGGAGAGAGACAAAGTGCCTGCTTTCCCAGAATCACAGAATCATGGAATGGTTTAGGTTGGAAGGGACCTTCAAGACCATCCCATTCCAACCCCCTACCAAGGGACACCTTCCAGTAGAATCACAGAATCATGGAATGGTTTAGGTTGGAAGGGACCTTCAAGACCATCCCATTCCAACCCCCTGCCATGGGGCATCTCCCAGGTTGCTCAGAGCCCCATCCAGGTAACTGGTTCCAGCATAGAGTCATTCCCAGGAAAATGTCCATGGTGTCAGGGAGCAGAATTTGGTGGTATTAGTTTTTAGCAAAAATATTGCCTGGGCTTATATATTTTTCCAGCAGTTTCTGTGCACATTTCCAGCTTTACAGTCCCCTCAGTGTTGGCTTTTAGAGTGGGAGAACCTAGGCCAGCCTAAATCCTTGGGTGTCCAGACTTAATGAGGACCAAAGAGAACATTAATTCAGCCAAGCTTAATTCAGTTCCAGACATGATTTTCTGATCAAGCCAAAGGGAAGTGAACCACATTGCATTGAGGGCATCTTAATTCTGAAGGAAGTTGAAGATCCTAAAGCCTTCCAAGTGACTTCTTATACAGCCATGCCTCGATTCAGTTTGGATTTGCTTTCCTGGAACTCTGTGTGGAGGGGAATCCTCAGAGACAAGGATCTTTGGAACATGGTGAATTAGTTCTACATTATTGCAGGGACTTTTAGGAACCTTCAAGGGCCACGAGAAAAAAGCGATGGTGGTTGTTGAAGAAACTGATACCTGAGCAGGGAAAGCGCAGAGCAGGGGTGGAGCTGCTCTCCTGGGAATCTCCACACTGTCCTGTCCTTCCAACACTTGCAATTCTGCCATATCCCCTCACTTTCCACACCATGAAATGTGAAGGTCTGTGTTAGGTGGGTGTGAGCTGTGGAAGCCACGTATTGGTAAGGGTCCTGCACAGAACAGAGGTGTCTGTGGTCAGTTCCCCTTCCTGCCTTCACCCTCAGAGAATTAGTAAATCCCTCTCTCCAACCTCTACCTCCTCTGGGAAAACCAGGACACAACATCCTGGATGTTGTGATAAGGAGCTGTTGGTCTTTCACCGACTGCAGGACCATGGAATTGTTTGGGCAGGAAAAGACCTCTGAGATCATTGAATCCAACTGTTTAACCACCACTGCCAAGGCCACCACTGCCAAGATATCATTGTGGCTTTTCAGTAGCTAAAGGAAGCTCCAAGACACCTGAAGAGATACTTTGGACAAGGGCCTGGAGTGACAGGACAAGGTGAAGCCCTGGCACAGGTTGCCCAAAGAGGTTGTTGCTGTGCCATCCCTGGAAGTGACCAAGACCAGTTTGGACAGGGCTTAGAGCAACCTGGGCTGGTGGAAGGTGTCTCTGTCCATGGCAGGAGGATAGAACTGGATGATCTTTAAGGTCTCTTCCAACTCAAACCATTTTCTCATCCTCTGATTTTATATCACTCAAACCCAAAGACTCCCCAAATCACTAAAAGCCTAAAAGTTTTTGATATGGACTTGGTGAATAGTGGGCAGTTTTTCCATCACTCCCACATGTGATGGAATGTTTTCAAACAATATTGCACACAAAAAAATTGAAATAAAGGGAGTAAATCCCTGGAAAATTAGATTTCATTTAGTCCTAAATCTTAAAGAACCCCTTGCTGGCATGAAGCATTTCTTGTTTCCCTAAAGGAAAAGAATCTTGACATTTTCAAACAAACCTTTTTGACTGTTTGTTTCTGAAAACATCACTTAAAAACTGACTTTAATTTGAAAGAAAAAACCACAAACAAACAGAAGAAAGAAAACAACAAGAGAAAGGTTAGAAGGCTTAGAAAAGAAATAAAATTTACTGTTTTGGGACTCTGAGGCTTTTGCTGAGTTGGTGCAAGAAGAAATCTTTTTTTTCCAACTTAATTTTAATCCATTGAAATATCAGGAGAGTTTCACGTCTGACTTGACCTTGCCTTGTTTTGCTCTCTCCTGATTTGACTACTCAATTAAATAAACTCCAATATCTCCCTTGCTGCAGGATTTGCATTCTCTGTGCTCCTCTGCTGCACCCTCCAGGAACACGGAACTTTCTGTGTGCCTTTGGAAACCCTTCCTTGCCCCAAATAAAGTTATTTTACCAACAGAGTCAAAGAATAATCCCTGTTTGCAACCAGAGTTACAAAGCCTATGTCCCACACTCAAAAAATTACAAATCAACTCCCTGGAGGGCCCAAATTCACTGATGATTTTGACACCAGCAGAAAAGCCCAACTTAAGGTTTAAGTAACAGAGTTAAGTAAGGGCTGTCCTTGGTTTGGGCAACAATGTCAGTGCAGGACTTGGGGTGGTCTGTGCTGGTGTTCAAACTGCTCTGGAGTTCAGGGTCACAAATTCTTTGAATCACACAATGATTGGGGTTGGAAGGACCTTCAAGACCATCCAGTTCCACCCCCCAGCCATGGGCAGGGACACCCTCCACTGTCCCAGGTTGCTCCAAGCCCCATCCAAACTGGCCTTTGACACTTGCAGGGATGGGGCAGCCACAGCTTCTCTGGGCAACCTGTGCCAGGGCCTGCCCACCCTCCCAGGGAAGGATTTCTCCCCAGGATCTCATCTAAATCTCCCCTCCTTCAGTTTAAAGCCGTTCCCCCTTGTCCTTTCACTCCATATAGAATCACAGAATCATAGAATGGATTGGGTTGGAAAAGACCTCCGAGATCATCAAGTCCAACCCTTGGTCCAACTCCAGCCCCTTTACCAGATCATGGCACTCAGTGCCACGGCCAAGCTCACCTTAAAAACCTCCAGGGATGGGGAATCCACCCCCTCTCTGGGCAGCCCATTCCAATGCCTGAGCACTCTCTCTGCAAACAATTTCCTTCTGATCTCCAACTTCAATTTCCCCTGGCAGAGCTTGAGCCCATCGTGCCCCCTTGTCCTATTGCTGAGTGCCTGGGAGAAGAGACCAACCCCCACCTGGCCAGAACTTCCCTTCCCGTGCCCTTGTAAAAGCCCCTCTCTGTCTCTCTTGTAGGAGTATAAATTAACGAGTTGAAACTTAATAAACATTGCAGAGGGAAAGACTGAAAAACACACTGACACTGAGCGATCTCTCTCATTTAATGGGAGCTTAAAAATTCCTAAATATAGCCTAAAAAGTAATGAAAATGACTGTGCCTTCCATAATAATCACCCTAAACTATTTCCTGAGCTGAGCTGATTGTACATAGCAATTCCCCCTTCAATTTTTAACAGATAACGCTCTGTAAAAACCACATCACCTGCCTGCAACTGGTATTTAGTGCAAATGAGGATCTGTAGGAGCTGGTCTAAAACAACACCCTGCTCTGTGATCAGAGGGAGCACCCAGAGCTCACCTGAGCATCATTTCCAGGTGATAAGTGGAGCCATCACAGCCGCTTTTGTCAATAATGGAAGTTTCACAGCTTTTCTAATTACGCTTTTCTTTGGTGGGAAAAAGAGAGCCGAGGGAGCAGTTGGGTTGGGCACTTCCACGGCCTGCCAGGAAGGTCAATAAATATGATTTACGTCACTGACTGGTGTGATCTCGTTGATTAAAAAAGGAGATAGAAGAGAAAAAAAAAGACCAAAAAAAAAAAAAAGAGAGAAAAGAAAGCAAGCTGGTCTAGTAGAAGATGTCCCTTCCCAGGGCTTGATCTTGGGATAATCTTTAAGGTCTCTTCCAACCCAAACCATTCCATGAGTCTATGAAATGTTTCATTATGCCATAATGTGAGTGGCTTCATCTTGGCCTCTTCTTTAAGCTGTTCTAAATAAGCAAATGAAAGAGCCCCTCACTGCAGTCACAATAGAGAAGGAAAATAAAAATCATCAAGGAATTGTGAATTAATGAATTTTTTTTTCAATTCTGTAAGTGTTTGACCCCCCATTCTCCACCATTTATGGAAATATAGAATTATTAAGGTTGGAAAAGACCTCTCAGATCACTGAGCCCAGTTTTAACCCACCACTAAACCATGTCCCCAAATGCCACATCCACAAGCCTTTCGAGCACTTCCAGGGGTGGTGATTCCACCACTTCCCTGGGCAGCCTGTTCCAATGCCTGACCAGCCTTTGAGTGGAGAATTGTCTTCTAATACATAATCTAAAGCTCCCCTGGTGCTGTTTCCCCTTGTCCTGTCATGCTTGTGAATATCTCTGCACTTTGATTCGTGGCCCAGAAAACACAGGGATGGTTCTTCCTCCGATTTCGAAGAGGATTCCAACCAGTTTGAGGCAGTTCATCCATCATTCTGCTGCTTCTGTTCCAGGTGATTCCCTACTCCCAGAGCCAGGAGCAGCAATAAGGCTTTTCTTTTTTCATTAATTGAAGATGTAAGTCCAGTGACCCTCTCGGGATTTTCATCTGGAACTGTCAGAATGAAAGTAAATAACAATTCTTAAAGTCAAATCTGGAAGGCTGGGGAACAAAATTGGAAACCTGATGAGTTTGTCTGGCACAGACAGGCATTTTCCAGCCTCATCTGCCTTTTCCAGAAGGGCATCCCCCATCCTGTCCATCTTACTCCACTGTAACCTGGCCATCAGTCTTCACCTCCCCACACCAACCTCTCATTGCCCCTTCTCTCAGACCTCCCTCACTGAACCAACCACTGAGCTTGGATTGTGGATGATTTGGAGTGGGCCATGTGGTGACAAGGACAGATTTTTCCCTTTTTAGTGGGTTTTTTCCCTGGTTTTAATTCCCACAGTGAACAGTGGAGTTCTGCCCCCCTCTGCTGGAAGAGCTCAGCACCTCCAGCTGAGCATCAAACCCCAGAATATCCTGAGCTGGAAGGCCCCCACAAGGATCATCAACTATGACTCTGCACACACAACTCCAAGAATCCCATCAGATGCCTGAGAGTGCTGTCCAAACGCTTCTTGAACTCTGGCAGGGTTAGTGCAACTCTTGCTTTTCACTCTGCAAGGCAACCAGGTTGGTCATGTCACTTTGGGCCATGCCCATAGACCATGAAAAGTCTAAACTTGGCTAAACCTGGCCAGGTCCTCTGCACTGTCCCAGGATGGGATGACAGTGTCTAATCCCTCTTTCTGGGCTGTTCCCTAAATGCTTGCTCTTCACCCTTTCACTGATGTCAGTAGTTCAGTTGTGGAACCAAATTGCATCTTCAAAGCTTCTTCCTTGCTCTTGCCAAGAATTTGTTGGCGAATGAGCCGTAAAGAGGTGCAGACACAAAGGTTGGCAGCTCTTCTTTAGGCATCTTTGGCCATCAGACCATCCCTGCTTGTCCAGTCTGAGCTCAGAAGGGGTGTCTGGCAGGTTCATTTGGCAGTGCACATTCATTCCCTGTTGGGAAAGGAATGAGCCGATTTGTTTCTCCAGTTGACCCACCCAAAGGCACATTGTCCACCCCTGGCAGTCCCAACACCATCCCTGTGGGAGAGGGACCAGGAACACAGCAGGGAATGGCAACTGAACATCTGTGGGGCAAGAAATCAGAGCCCAACTTATTGCAAAAACACACATTTCAGTTTGAAACACTCCGAGCTCCATCCCCTGCTATGTTCCTTTATGTTCCCTCCCTCCAGCCTGGATGACCCAGGGATGTTTTAGAGGTAATGAACCCAAGGAATTGAGAATCCATCAGGTATCAAAGCAGCAGCTCCTGGGTCTCTGTGCTGCTGAGTGCTGCCTTTTCTCCCTGTTGAAGCCTCTTTGCAGGTCAAGAGAGCTGACTGAGTTTTAGAGTTTTCTTTACCTTGCCCTGACTTGCCTCAGCTCTTCTGTGCATATTATTTCTCAGAAATGGGTAGGAATGTGATTACTCTCTTATTTCAGTGGCCTTTCTCTCAGCTGTACCCAACAAGAGCCCAACACAACCCACAGTCCCACAGGGGCCCACTGCTCCCACCTCATGGGCCACATGACTCCAGCTTAGATGCCAAACAACCCCCTTCAAACACCTCCGTATTTTCATCATCCAACCCCTCTGCAGCAAAGGCACAGTGAAAGATTTTCTTAAGTTAACCCAAATGGCTGAGACACAAAATTTTCAGAGGGCAACATTACTTGAGCTGCCCATAACCAAGGTTAAATAAAAAACAGACCAGAAAGCAAAGCACAAAGCAGTTGAAGCAGAATATTTCAAAGTTTTATTGTATAAATCTACAAAAGGCTTTGCTACAATAGCAAATAGAGTGTAGCACTATTCTATTGACAGGTTCTAGTGGCTTGGTGTGATCTTGTAACTCCAACATGACACAGGAGGAATAAAGTGCCTTATACAGTCAGATCTAGGGCAAGTGATGTTGGCTTACAAAGACCTTTGGTTTCAACCCCTAAAACCTGCAGTGATTCAATGGGTTTGCCTTTTGTACAAGGTTGCTTGAATTAACAAGATCTCTAGTAAAAATAAAAACTCTAAAGAAGATTTTGTCAAGAGTTAAATGTAAAATTGCCTAAGAAGAAAAAAAAATGCAGTGGTTGAAATCTGTTAAAGTTTTCAGAGACACAGCACATACACTCTTCTTCATTCATGTGGCTCTGCCCCAGGAAAACAAACTACCAGCCCTTCCTGGAGAGGCTGGTAATATAAACCAGGGTGCTACAAGGAAAGCTCCAATTTGCTAGGAGCAACAATTGCAATAAAATCAGTCCAGGAGATTCAGTTCTTCACACTCCAAAAAGTCAGCTGGAAATGTATAAACCTCAGGACCAAACAACCAAGCAGCACAGACAGGTTAATTCATTAAAAAGGCAGGAAAGCCTGTGGAAAAAATAAAATGCCTATTGAGGCAGTCAAGTCCCTTGAAAGGGACTGTGAAAATGAAGCACCTCAAACATCATTCTGACCTTGAGATGATGCCTGTGGAGTCTGGCTTGACATGGTTGTACAGAATTTCCCAGTCCTGGGCATTTTTGCTGAGCCTTGTTGGAATGCACCTTGGGTCCACCACAGAATTTAGCTAAGGTGGATTCGTTTGCTCAACACCCCCCTCCCCCACAGTGACACCCACACGCACACCCACACACACCTGGGACAGTTGGCTCTGGAAGAGAGAGGAACCAACTGGACCTCTTGAGCTGAGATGTGAACCAAAACTGCCTTGTCCAATTCATCTTTCTGGGCTCCCTGGGTCTGGATGGAAACAGTCCCACCAAAGCCAGCACAAGAACTCCAGTTCTTGCAGTAACTCTGGCCCATGCAGATCCAGAGAGCTCCTGCAGCCCCACAAGACTCTCCTTTCTGGCAAGACAGTTGGGCAGGCTCCAAGAGTTCAGACAAGCATCAGGACCACAGGATGCTTCTCCGAACCTCCAGAGCCCTTTGAGGTTTGAAACTGGTACCCGCATGAAATGAAGCTCCCCCCAGCTCAGGAAAAATGAGTTACAGCATCGACAGCCTGGAGGGTTCATAGCCTGGGAAGGGTCAGCCATTTGGCAAAGTTAATCAGGAAAGTTTTTTTGAACTGATAATCTGGTGAAGAGTTCTTTAGGTGAGTTCCAGTGGCCCCAAATCCCAGAGGTTTAGTGTCATCTCATCACACAGTCAGCACATGCCCAGCATCCTTGCTGTCCCCAAAGCCTGGACTTGGTTCTTCTGTTCTGGCCTCTCGATTTCTCTTTCCATTCTCAACACTTTCTTCTGTGCTTGGAAAACCTGGACCAGCTCAGACTTTTCTTTGTGCTGTTGGAAGTTGCTTCTGCCTTTCAGTTTTGCTCTCAGCACCTTGAACACAGCCTTGCACTGCGTGGGAGGCTCTTTGGTGCAGGATTTGCCCTCTGTCTTCCTGCAGCCTCTTCCCTGGGAAAGCTCTTGGGCACAGCGAAGGAAACTCAGCAACAGCAGCAGGGATTGCTGTCAAAGAAAAAAAATGGAATGGCTCTGATTAGATCTCTAAAGAGGAGAAGCAAAGGGGATTTCTCAGGGTTAAATTTAGCTGTGCCCATTAAGTGTCTGTAGCCTGGAGGACCCACTGGGTGTTGGTGTCTAAGGGTTTGCCAATGGTCCAGCAGAGGGAAAGTCAAGGTGTGCACTGTCCTCAGAGCATTAATCACTGGGGCTGGTGCTTGGGTTCTGGCAGCAAGAAGCTGAAATCCCACCCCTCTGGTGCTGTCAGTCTCTTGCAACCACCAGGGCTGAAGTCTCAAGACCAGCACAGATGTTTGCACCTGGGCTATTCAGTATCTCAGGTCAGGTCACTGGGGAGACTAAGAAAGGCCCACAGGGTAAGATGGGAGGTAATTACCTGTGCCAGGCTTTCCTTCAGATGGTGGAGTTGGCAGTTGGTGGCTGTGGACCCTGAGAGCAGGTCTGATGTCAAATCCTTGGTTGTGAAGATTTTTCTGTGTCTTTCCTTCCAAATCCTGAGTGCTGTGAAGTGATTCCTTCTCAGAGGAGGCTCTGAGTGAGTCACTGCAACCAAGAGGAGATAATGCTTGTAATGCATGGCCAGCTCATCCTCAGCAGTGACTCCCACTCCCCCATCACTCATCCCAGGTCATCAGCAAGAAATGCTCCCTTCTCTGCACACTCAGCTGCTCACAAACTAACTCTCTCCCAGCAAGGGATGGGAGACCCCCCACAATCCTGAGACTGGATGCAGAGTAGACAGGCATCTCCTCTGGGCTGGGTTGTCCCAGCTGGGGACTCAAGCCAAGAGCTTCATGTGGTAGGTCCTCAGACCGGGCTAATGAAGAAGCTTCCCATTTCTTCCCCATATTAATGAGAAAATGCAATATATTACCCTCTTTGGAAACTTCACCTACTCCTTGTCTCATGTTTCTCTTTGGCTGCCTCTCCCTTCCCCTTTCTCCCAACGCTAAAGCTCCACATCCCATTTCAGATTAGTTTTTATCCCAGTGCAAGTTTCCTAGTGGATGGGCCATGGCTATTTCAGGTCTGAGAAGTGCAGAGAAGAGAATGTCAGAGACTTGCCTTACCTTCAGTCTCTTGGAAGGAGTCACAGCCAAGGCCTTCTGAGCCACCAGTGCCACGTGTCTCTGCTGTGGTAGTGCCGGGAGCATCCCAAGGTCACTCCTGCTGCTGCATCCCTGCTCCATCTCTTCCAAAGGTGCTGTTTATTTGGGCTGGTGGTGAATGCAGATGATGCTCAAGATGTGTCCAGCCTCCAGAAGCTTTGAAGAGCCAAACTCCATGAATGTCTTTCACCTCTAACTCCCATCACCACACGCTGGCCAAAGGTGAATGTTGAACATTTACTGTCTCAAGATAAAGTCCCAGAGTCCAAGTCCAACTCCATCCACGGTGAGATGTTGTAGAAAGTTCTTTGTGAGCAGACACTGCTCTGCCCTCAGGTGCTCCAGGACAAGGATTGCCAGGCTTCCCAAGAGCATTCTGAGTCTGTCTGTGTGAGCAGAAACTCTTTGCCGGGGCACACACATCCTCTCTTTGCTTCTTTTTGCTTTTACATGGCAAAAGCTCCTGTTGTCTCCACACACCAGCATGGACTTGATTAGCTGCTCTGGGGATATTTTGCTCTGAATTTAGGATGTGTTTGTTTGTTTCGCTCAAAGAATAAAGATTTATACTTCCCTTCCCTCCCCCCATGCTCACAGAAGATCTCTGGTGCCTCCTCTCTCCACCTGGACACTCTCTCTTCTCTGAAAGGAAGCAGACTGCTCCTTCAATAAATGAGCTCAGAATTTAATTAGAAAATCTGTTTCCTGCTGAATGCACAGGATAATGTGCAGAGAAAGGGTGAAATTTGCCTCTGCACTGCAGTGGCCTCAATTGGAGTGAGTGGAAACTAAGACAAGGAGTAAACCAGTAAGAGCCTCTTGAGAGGAAACACATTAAAGCAGGTATTAGGTGCAGTGAAATGAAAAACATGAAAAATAATCCAGATTCTTAAAGCTTGCAGTTCCTGAAGTAATAGTAGGATTTTTGTCTTCTCAAATAAAAAAAAAATCCAAAAAATTAATTTAATCCTTTGGAACAAATAAGAGCAGGAAATTGCCAAGTGAACAGAAGCCCAGTGGTTAATCAGAAACTGGCAAGGGTCAAAAGAAAGCTGTCTCCTCAGGACTGGGACATCTCCTCAGAAGAGGGAGGAGAAAAAGAAAAAGAGAGACCCAGATGGGTAGGAACCCTCAGCCAATTGCTGCACTCACATGAAGTCCTTGAGAGCCACCAGTGCCAAGTGGCTGCTTCAAAAGTTGGGCATTGTCTCTAGTTTCCTGTCAGGGATCTCATAAAATGGGCTGTTCCCCACGGTGGTGCCAGCAGAGTCTCCAGCACCACCGCATGGCATGGCATAGGTGAGGTGGGCACCACATCCTAAGGTGCCTCTCCCCCATCATCTCCCTCCCCCCAGGAGCAAAGTTAATTCCTCTGCTCTGGGCGCTTGGGCTGAGCACACCTCATGTCCCGTCTCAGCCAGAGCCTCTCTCCAAGGAGAAGCTTCCTAAATATGTCCCCTCCTCCCTTTTCACAGAAGCCAGACCACCGCAGAGCAGCTCATATGACAGTGGCTGGGGGGCTGGGGGGCTCGGGTTGAGTGCCATTGCTGGGCACGGGACTGGCAGTGGTGGAGGGAGGCACGGTCTCCACGGAATCTCCTGACTGAACCTCAGGGGTCCTCTGTGGGCTGGGCTCATCAGAGTGGTCCATGTTGCCTTGGACTTCCTTTCCTCTTTGGATCAGCTGCTCTAAGGTCTTGGGCAAGGGGTAACTCAAGAAGCGCTTCAGTTTGGGCTGGAGGGTTCCTACCACATACTGGATAATCTCCTCCTCATCTGCATCAACATAGAGGGTCTGGTACAAGTCTCTCTTGCGCCAGAGGAACTGATCTAGGGGTTCCCCCTCTTTCTGGGGCAAATCCAGCTCCCTTTTGATAGCATCCCTAGTCAGAGTCCCCTCACTGTACTGCAGGAACTCCTTCTTGAACTCCACCCAGTTCTTGACAGAGTCCTGCTTGTATTCCCACCACTTTTTAGCTGGCCCGTTCATGTGGTTTTGGATCTGAGACAGCCAGTACTCCTCAGTTCCACCCACCTGCTTCAAGTATTCCTCCAAGTGGCTCAAGAACTCCCGGGGATCCTCAAAGACCTGGGTCTCCACTGGGGAGGCTGGAGCATCCTCCGACACAGAGACCCACTGGTAGGAATCATGGCCCTGAGGGATGCTGGGCACCTCTCCAGGGGGAGGGGTCAGGGCATACATTTGGCTCATATCCAGGGCATAGTCATAAATCTCCCCCTCACTTGGCCTTATCTCTGGGCCTCCCACCCCCACAGACACCGTCTGCTTGCCCTGGTCCCCAGGGCAGTATTTGCCTCCCATGGACTCCAGGCGGTCAGCCCACTTTTCCAGTCGGAAAAAGACCTCCTTCCAAACATTCATCTCCCTCTTGACCCACCTCTCTAGGTGGGCAATGGTTTCCTGGCATCTGGCCAGGCAGGCCTTGATGGACTTCTTCCATCTCTGGTTTTCAGTTGGGACATGGTCCTCTAAGTTGTTCTCTAACTTCCCCACTGACTTCTGCAAGCCCTTCAGCTCCCGCTCCACCTGCTTGGAGACCTCTGTCAGGAGGTGCCGGTGGGTCCTCCTGACATGCTCCAACATTTCTGCCCTGCACTTCCCGATCTGCAGGATCACATTGGGCTTGTTGGCCACTCCACGGTGCCCCTGGAAGGAGTGGATGCCCGCGCTGGTGACATTATCCAGCTGCATGGCTTCCGACCGTGCGAGTGTCAAACACTGAAATAACTGGGTTATAAGCCCTGGCACTAGAGCTGGCTCTCAAAAACCCCCACCACAACACTTCCTGAAAGACACACAGAGACTCCTAAACCCCCCTCAAAGGACTTTTCCACACAAACACAACCAAATCAGATATCACCACAGAGCGAGCTGGTTGGTCCCCGTGGATCCCAGAGAGAGTTGGAGGCAAAGTTCTCCCGCTGCCCAGCTGGAAACTCCGGTCTCAAGTGCTCAGTGTGTCCCAGAGAGAACCAGGATCCTTCAGGAACAAGAAGAGGAGTTGGATTGGAGTTGTCCAGTCCTGCTGCTCGCCCGGAGCTGAGGATCTTGAACGGCACAAAGTCCCCGCTGGAGAAAAGCCGCAGAAAGAGGCTGGAAGCTGCTGCAAAAATCCGGGTGATTTCTCCTCGGGTAAAACTTGGCGAGTCAAAAACCGCTTTTCCACTAGAGATGCAAAGAGCTGCTTCTCTTCCCTGTCTGAACTGCCACTAGTCCAGGCTCTTCCATCTACTTATACTCCACACGGCTCAACATGTGGGTGGTGCCCTGCCTCCTCTCGCACTCTCAGCGCAGCGCTCATTGGAGGAGAAGCGAGGCCGGTGGCTGTGGCAACCCAGATTTTGGCAGCCTCCCCTCGCTCGCCACCCCCTCGCTCACGCCCCCAGACTCGACGCGAGAAGCACTTGAAAGGTGCTGGAGACAGTTGGAGAGATGGATGAGTAATCGCACCTTCCGCCCTTCGGGTTGCAGGAAAAACACTTATTCATTCCACAACTATTTACTCAGCAAGGTCATCATTAACATGCTTTCCCCCTAGCAGGGCTCGCAGAGGGGGAGATGAGGAGGAATTCGGTGTGTCACACATAGAGACAGACGCCCACGGGTCCCACACACACCCCCAAAGGAGGGGACACGCACACCCGGTGAGCTCACTCCTAATGCAAATGCCTGGGATGGTGGTAAATCAGCAGGAAGGGAAAAAAAGCAGGGAGAGAAAAGAAAAGAGAAGGAGGGGAGAAGAGGGGGGAACACTCAAAGGAGCCACTTCAGCACAAACTGGAGCACTCTGGACTTTCTCAGGCATCGGTAGGTGGGAGTCATCCCCACGGCTTAATTGCACCAGACCAACTGCTATCCCGGGAATATTCGCTAAGGGAGGGGAACGACATCCTGGTTTTTTACACCGAATTAAATCCGCCCATCAAAAGCCTGTTCCGTACTTAGCTTTGAATCAGATGCTTAATCAGTGAGCCAACCCACAAGCGCAGATGAAGCCACATTTGTTCTTCCCTCTTGACAAAGCAGGAAAAGCCAACCATAAAAGGAGTCTCCGGGTCTTACATAAGGCAGAGATAAAGGATTCCCTAATCCGAGAGAGTTTCCCTGCCGGAACACCCTCGGAGAGGTGCTGAGGATATCTGGGGCTTCTCATCCTTTCCCAGTGCCAGTGACCGGAGGCAGTGGGATGCTGATTCATGGATGGCACCTAAAAAGGGGTTCTGAGCCTGTTGGCAGTGGGGGGGATGCCTTGCCTCTGCTCAGGGTGGTGGGCAGGGTGCCAGGGAGGATTAGAATGGATCCTCACTCCCACAGCTCCTGGCGGTGTGTTTCCTGGTGGGAATGAAGCCACCCTGGGAGAGGAGGAGGAGGAGGAAAATCTTTCAGTAAAGTCCTACTGGAAGGAGGCCTCAGTGACCCCAGGAATAAAGCAGAGTCCGCTTGGAGCAAACTGGTGGTGGTTGAGCTGAAGAGCACGAGGGGCAGGGGTCAGGATTCCTTCCCTTTTCCCCATATCCATGTCGTGCAGGAAGACACGTGTCTGTTCCTTACCAGGTGATGGCACATGGACAAACACTACTGTTCTATGGCTCTCAGGAAACAGGGCAGTTATTTAGGGCAGCAGCAAGATGACCCAGAAGGGCTGCATGGTTTGGTTGAAGAGAGGAGTGACACTGAGTGGGGAAGGAAGGGGACAAAAGCCTGAGGGTTTAAATGCAGAATTCCCAATCCAGCCAACCCTCCCAGTGCTAATTCTTCCACCCCACACATCTCATGGTAGTGATATCATTGCCCTCTCCCTTCCTTAATCCTCCACTTTCACTCAGTTTTCCTAAACACAAGATTTTGGGGCGTTTGTGTTTAAGAAAAGTCAAAAGTCAACAATCTGAGGGGTTTGACAGATCTGAAGCCGTTCATGCTGCAGTCTCTGCACCCCAGAGTCTCCCTCAAACCTGCATTTCCAGTAAGAGAACATGAACTGGAGAGACTGTTCCATCTTTGTATGTCTGGATTGGTGCAAAGATACTCTCTAAAGAGCTTTTCACTCAGAATCCTCAGAAATGGCCCCTAGGATGGGGACAAGTTAAAGGGGGGCATTAACTTTGCAAGATGACCTGCTTTCCACCTCATCTTGTCCCATCAAATGCCACAATCTGGGATGAAACGGCTATAAAAGCTACTCCACCAAATCAGTCCCTTTCCAGACCCTCTACCTCTCTTTCCTTGTTTCTTTTGAGCCTGGGGCAAATCACCAATTTGAATGGCTTCATTTGGCACTTAGCTCTGGTCAGAGGATCTCAAGATTACTAAGGATGAAAGGGACTTCAGGAGCTTCCCAGCCCAACCTCCTGCTCTAAGTTGAATCAGGGTCACCTGAGATGGTTCAGGTTTCAGATGTTGAAAACCCCAGGGATGGGCATTGCTCGGAGGGAAAACCTTTTTCCTTGTACCCAAACTGAGTGTCTTGTTTGAATTTAGAGCCAATGTCTGTGAAGACCCTGGTTCTGTCTCCTTGATAACCTTCCCACAGGTACAGGACACTGCTGTTAGGACCCCCAAAGCCATCACTTATCCAGGCTGGACAGGCCCCAGTCCTACACCAGGCAGGTCTCTGACCATCTCAGTGGCCTGAACTCCCTCCCTATGACCACTGTCTCATACTAAGAGGCCTAAACCTGGTTGCAGCAGCTCGATATGATCTAAAATACCCTGACTAGAGGGGAATAATCACTCCCATTGATCTCCTGGCTGTACTCATGCTCTCCCAGACCACGATGCTTTTTTTGCTGCCAGGACACACTGCAGGATCATCCTCAACCTGCTGTCCCAGAGCATTCCCAGGTCCAGCTCTGCCAGCCCCTTCCTGCCAGGGATTTTTTCTTCCCTGAAAAGCACAGAATTAGTCCTTGCTGAGTATCCTCCTACTTCCCTTGGCTCTTCCCTTCAGCTTTTCCAGGTCTCTGGGTTAATCTCATTCAGCATCCTTTCACAGAGCTCTACTAATCACTCTCCTAATGCTGTGGAGGTGGTGGGGGAAGCAGGAGAAGCAAGGAGGGAATGGGGGTTTTCCTTCTGGACCTGCTGGGGAAGGAGTTGCTGATTAAGACATGTGTGATAAGCATTTTCATTGTATTTCTAATTAAAGGAAGGTGCGTGGGAAGAGGAGGAGGAGAGAGGGGAGCCGGAAGCAAAGGGAGGAGGGAGATGTGGTGCTGTGAGGTGATGGAGAGAGACAGTTTGAGGCAGACAGACAGATTCCAGGCACAGAGACACAGACAGGCATGGAAGGACAAGATCCATGGACTTGGGCAGGATAGGAGGAAGCCCTCATAGCCACAGCGACTTCATCCCAGGGTTTCACAAAGAAGCAGCCAGACTTCTCTTGAAATTGCCTGCTTGGTCTCAGGGCAGCTGTCACTGAGGTGGACAAAACAGACAGCAGGGCATGTGGCCCTCTGGGTGGCCACAGGAGATCCGAGGCCAAAGGTGGACAAGAAGAACAGAAAGGAAAGCAGGAAGTAAGTATGAGGGTGATTGGTGAGCATCTTCCTCCAAAAGAGCTGAGCAGGAGGCAAGGGAAGGAAAGAAAATAGCAAAAAGCCACATCTCATAGCTCAGCAGGGATGGTGTCAACGTGGGTTGTCTCCCTAGAGCTTCCTGAACAGTTTAAACCCCAGCAGATTAGGATCAGACCCAAAAAAATGAGAAGGAGAAGAGCCAAGAGACTCATTAAAGGCAGCAAAAGGAGCACATGGCAGCGAGGCAGGAGAACCCCAGTGAGGGGAGTGGGACCAGAAAAAGGGACACTGAGGCACAGCCAGCACTGGCACCTTCCCCAGTGCTGTCACTGAGGACATGAAACACCCACAGCCTGGTGTCCCTCACCTTTTGGCATCTCTTCAGGCTGTGGGGCTTTGCTGCATCTCGCCTGGGAGCAAATGTGTTGGGGCTATTTTGGGGGTGACAACCCTTTGGCATTTCATCTGGACGAGTGTTTTACTCAGCTCTACCTTATGGCAACACATTTCACTCCTTGGAGACGAGCCTGAGCTGTGAGCCAGATGAACCTGGTGGGTGGGCGAGAAGGAGGAGATCCCAGGGCTCAGAAAAGTTTTTTGGTGCAGCTGATTTGAGCTGCCTTTTAGTGCCATGTGCTCTGAAGAGCTCTGGTAGATGCTGCATCACCCTCCTGTGGTGCCAGGGTCACTCTCCAATTATGCCTTGGGGATGTGCGTTGTGTTCCTCCTCTGAATTACTATCTGGAGGGCCCTGCCTTTCACCCAGGACTCTGTGAAGGGCCTGAATTTAGAAGCCTGAAGGCTTGTGGGCAATTGAGCCCAGAGTCTTGAAGGAACTAACGTTTTTTACTGGTGAACAAGAGATTTTCTGCATTATCCTATATTTGCTGTGCTAGAATTTTCCCTTTCCCTTCCAGAATTGCTTCCTCCTACAAGAAAAAAAGAGAAGAAAATAAGAAACTAAATTTCCCCCCTTCTGCCTCCACATCCTTTAAATCCCTCCTGATTCTCCTATAGCTCACCAGACAAAGCTGCCCAGTCATTTGTTTGGTAGCAAAACCCTCAAGAAGGAAATAAAATTAAGTGAAAACGAAGGTATTGGGCTTTTAAATTTGTAAGGAAAGAAAAAGGGGGAAAGAACAAGCCATTTAATTTGCACCATACGTGTCTATTCATCCATCCCCAGCTCTGGAACACTTTATTGCCCTGGAGCTGGCACTCACAACAGAGGGTTTTGCATTCAAAACGCAGTCCACGTCAGTGGCTCTATTGTTCCTGGCCACCCATCATCCCCCAGGACGTCACTGGGAGGGTGTGGAAGCAAGTGGGAACCTGAGGGCACCCCCTCCACATCAATATTAACCATCATAATGATGATTGTTATTAGTGCCACTCCTCCTGCTGCAGAGGAGCCTGTGAGTTCTCTCCTTATTCCTTTTCATCTGGAAAGCCCTCCTTTGAGGGGAAGAGAGAGTGCTTTGTTTTCGGGCTAAAAATATCTCCTGTGTTTTATAATTCTCTCCTCTCCTTATTTAATGAGATGTTTGTTATTTTCCTTTCCTCGCTGGGCAGAGGAAATGTTAATGAGTCTCTCCTCGTGCTGCTTTTGCCTCCTCCATCCTGCCTGAGGCTACAGAGAGAAAGTCAAAGGAGGCATCAGGATTTTTCACACTCTGCTGTTGGCTGTTATGACCCTCATGAGGTCAACACAAATAGAAAGACAGCTCCAAATGAGCCTCATTTTCCTCCTGTGCACATCAGGAAGGAGCTGGTAGGGCACAATCCTTGCCGTGTCAAAGGGCCTGAATCACACCTGATTTGTGACATTTTATCTGCCACATGTTTTGCAGCTGTATTTGGCCCACTTTTGGCCCCACACTTGACTCTTCGCCCACCTGCCCCCCTTTGGGTTGTCCCTCTAAGTGTTCTAGGAAAAATTTCTGATTGTAGTGCTTTTTTTCCTCCTCCTCCTCCTCAGCAGCAAACGCTGAAAATCACAGGTCTGCTAAATAAGGGAAAGAGGTGGGGTGGCTGTGAAGCTCACAGGCCTGGTTCTTCTGCTGGTGTGGCTTGGCTGACAGAGTCCCACCAGCCCAGGAGGGCTGTGCTCCTCCATCATCTGCCAGGATGATACACCCATGGATCATCTGGAGTCCATGGAGCTAATCCCACATTCCCCTGCAGACCTGGCTTTGCTCTGCTACTTCTCCCTGTGTTTCACATTGTCACTCCCATGGCAGTGTGAGATGAGCTCGGTGGTGATGGTGGAAAATCACTGAGGAATCAGAGCCACACAGGGAAAATGGGACACTGTCCTTATTGGTGGCATCAAATCCCAACCTTGATGGCGATTCTCTTGGGGAGCCAAGGGAAGCTGTGCAGCCACATGTCTCTGGCAGCACCAGCTACTGAGGTGATGATGAGAGGATGGCTCAGACTGTCCCAGAGCTTTCCTGCTCCTGCTCCTCACAGACATCTTGCTGTTCCCACAGGTGAATCCATGTTAAGCCTCTCTTTACTTCTCTCAGCACCCACATGGATTTTTCCTGCTGGACTACAGCAAAGGTCTTTAGGGGTGGTGGGAGCCTTGTTTTCCATCACTGGCTCACGGGAATATTTCCAAGCTGCAGACTCCCTGCTGTGGCCTGTGGGGAGGAGGGACCACTGTGGCCATAACCGAAAATGCTGCCTTGTTGTGGTTGTTAAAAGCCAGAGCCAGTCCCATGGACAATCCTGCACAGCCCCTTTTCCCCATCAAATTATATGGTCCTACCTGTCCTGTGAGTGGTAACAGCACTGTTCCCATGAGGGATATGCCAGAGGAAGCTGAGTTCTCAGGGAGGGGTTGCAGAAGCCTCTTTGCAGGTAGAGATGTGCAACAGCACCAAACCCCATGTTTGTTTGGACACCTCCATCCTAATCTCATTCTCAAATTCCCAATTCAGTTCCCTCTGGCTGATGCTCCTAACCTGGGTTAGAGATCTCCACATTCATAAAAAAGGGCAAGCTGAGTAGGATTTTATGCTGTTTTCAGGACCAGATCCCTCTATCTGCAGATGTCTACAGTTTAGTCTTCTGTTCACCCAAACATATTCTTCTCTGCCTGAGCCACAGATCATTTATTGTCTGGATGAATAGATGGGTAGTTTTTCACTCTAAACCACCCCCTAAATGCTTTGTTTTCCCTCATTCTTACTGAAATCCCAGAGCATTTTCAACCCTGCCTATGTCTCTGGACAACATTCCAGGCAGGTTCAAAGCCATGCTCTGCCTCATTTGGCAGTAGGGTTTCCACCCAGGTGTCCTCAGTGCTGGGACATTCCTAAAGGAAAGGGAAAAACTAAATGCTTCATTATAACTCATTTTGTGGACATTGTACCTCTCTGCACAGGAATGTGTGGCTGGCTCTTTGCAGTGCATCACAAAGGGCACCACAAAGGGCACCAAAGGGGCACGGGGCATTTCCATGATCCCAGTGGGACACAGGGATGCTGTTCCCAGCCAAATCTGTGTCTCCAGAGCTCTGTCAGTTCCCAGCTCTCTGCTCTCACAGCCATCACCACCGTGAAAACACATACTAGGCCACTGCTCACCTATTTTTATCACCGAACTGTGACTAAATTTACCTTTTCTCTATTTTTCCCTTTTCCTTCTCCTAATCTGTTTCTCTTATTTGTGTCCCCACCAAGCATCCTTGTTAACAAAGGATTTCCTCTCAGCACCTTTGCTTTCTGTCACCAATCTCTCCTAGCCATGGGGAGCCACAGCTGGAGTCAGTGCACGAATTGTGTCTCTTCTTGGCTCCAGAAAAAAACCAGAGCAGCTACCTCACATAGTGATGGGGAGCTACTGCCCCTCTAAGAACAGCAGGGGTGATGCTGGGTCACTCCTGAAGGCAAGGGAACCTCATTCAGCTCATCCTGTCCCAGCCTAATTCTACCAGCTTTTCCATTTCCGTTATTTAAGTACCTGTAAATGAGAGATGGATAATTAGGAACAGCAGGGAAGCTCAGAGGTAACAGAAGAATGTGAAAAGCAAGCAGCAGACTGCACTAATTCCTTATTTCTGGCTCTATGAGGCCCCAAACATCGCTAAAAAACATATTAGAACAGGAGACATTTAGACATTGATGTCTAAAGCTCTCCAGTTTTCCTTCCCCCCAAGCCCCCATCACAGCTCCTTGGTGCATCATTTTCCCCCAACTGAACACAACTGCTTGGTGGTCTCAGGCTGGAGATCATGAAATCCTGGAATGGTTTGAGTGGAGGGGCCCTTAATGGTAATTTCATTCCACCCCCCTGCCATGGGCAGGGACACCTCCCACTATCCCAGGTTGCTCCAAGCCCCATCCAGCCTGGCCTTGGACACTTCCAGGGATGGGGCAGGCACAGGATTAAGAAATATAAGTGTGGGACAGGAGTGATCCTGACACCAGCCTTTTCCTTGCTTTTCTCCACAGGATTATTGGAATTTACTCCATCTCCCTTCCCCTCATAGAGGTTGTCCCTCAGTAGGGATGGTCCCAACTGGAAAATAGACTGATCACAAGGGAAAACATTTGTCCCCACAGATCTTTTCAAATATAGCAAGGTCAAAGATGGAGGGAGGGGGAAAAGCAATAAAAGGACACAGAGCAGGAAAAGAAAGGAAAAAAATAAGAGAAAATTAAAAAAAAAGGGGGGGGGGGGGGGGCTAGGGCCAGGAAAAAAGAAAAGGAAAAAAAGGGAAAATAGAAAAAAAAAAAGAAAAAAGAAAAATCAGAGGCTACAATTGTAACCAGAGTTATTTCTGCCTGATTTTAGTGAAAGGATCACAAGGATTGAATAAAGATTTTAACGCCCCTGAGACATGGCCTGGGCAGGGATTATCCCTCTCTGGGGTTACTGGGATGGGTAGCACCGATCTGTGCTGGGCTCCTGATTTGAGCCCGGCAGTTGCCGGGGCGGCGGCGACAGCTCATCCCCGGCACAACAGGATTGAGCTCTCCAAGGATCCTCGCAGGAATGTTGCAACAGAGAAAGAGAGGGAAGGATTTGGGGGGAGATGCCAGGGAGCATTTGGCCAACCCAGGCAACGCTTCTCTGCCCATCGCCGCCTCTTCTCCTCCCTGGACACAAACCGGGACCTCCCCGCCGACCTTCCCGGAGAAATCCCAGCGCAGGCTGCGGGAAAGGACGTGGTTATCCTGGAATTTCCCACCTCGCTCCCCCATTTTCCATTTTCCAGCAGTCGGGTTGGGAGTGCGGGGAGTGCGGGGAGGGAAAGGCTCTCTCCGTGGTTCGGGGTTACTTGAGGAGAAGCCGAGGTGGGTCTCCATCCCTGCGGGGACCCGAGGAGCCGTGAGCCGTGCCCGTGAGCCACCCGGGTGGGCGAGCTGTGGGGGAGAAGGGCGAGTGGGAGCGGGGAGACAAAAGGCATGAGTAGTGTGTGTGCCGGCGGAGCTGCCGCACGCTCCTGCCGTTCTCCCACCTGCCTGGCAGCAGGGAAGGGACACAGGTGGAGGGGCAGCTTTCCAGGGGGTGAAAATGAGCCACGGCAGCACCCCCGGGGCATCGCTAAAATAGGGATGCTGTGGGCACGGCTCCCCAAGTGTGATGCCTGCTCTGGGTGGGGGTTTGTAGAGGTTTTTCCTCCTCCTTGGGCGCTGCATCAGGGAGGGGGGATGGTTCCTGCAGTGCTGCTTTGCTCAGAGCTAGGAGGGCTCTCTGAAGAGATCATAAAATCACACAATCCTAGAATGGCTTGGGTTGGAAGGGACCCTAGAGATCATCTCGTGATGACCCCCCTACCATGAGCAGAGTCACCTTCCACTAGATCAGGATTCTTAAAATGATGCTTGGGGAGTTTGAGCAGGAGGGAGAAACCCTAAGATTTAGGGCTTTGTGACCCCCACAATAAGCACATGCAGATCCCTCTTTCCCATCCACTGATTGCTCCTGAAAATCCTCTAACTCCTTTCCCAGGTTTTGTGAGGGCAGCACAGTCTCATCAGGGTACCTCCAGGTCTCTGTCAGTGGTCGTGCAGGACATTAATTGAACCTCAAACCCCTACCCAAAGCTCTGCTTTGCTGGTGAGATGAGAAGAGTATCTGAAAATCATGCTTATCACTTATACAGAATCATAGAACTATAGAATTGTTATGCTTGGAAGAGACCTCCAAGATAACTGGCATGGGCTGCCAGGAGAAGCTGTGGCTGCCCCATTGCTGGAACTGCTCCAGGCCAGGTTGGATGGGGCTTGGAGCAACCTGGGATAGTGGAAGGTGTCCCTGCCCATGGCAGGGGGTTGGAACTGGGTGATTTTTAAGGTCTCTTCCAACCCAAGCCATTTTGTGATTCTGTGATCAAGTCCAGCCATGAATGCAGCACCACTACCGTGTTCACCACTAAACCATGTCCTCAAATCATTAAAAAGGAGGCTGTGACTGTCCAAAATAGTCATGGGACAGCGTTCCCTTCCTGTGAGTTGTGCAAAACCACTTTCAAAACAGATTTTAACTCTTTTAACTAGCCATGAAAATCACATGAATTGTGGTTTCTTCACAGATGAAGAGCTCTGACCCCCACAGGACTAACTGCAGGAGCTTTACCTTTTGGGATAACTGGTCAGACATCCCTCAGGCTAGAACAAGGTATAGACCTGCCAACCTTAGATCTTGGAATACACACCTCGGGCTATGCATCCCATATGCCACAGAAAAGCCAAGAGCACAGAAACATTTAGGTTGGAAAAGGCCTCTAAGATCACTGAGTTCAACCATTCCCCAGCTTTGCCAAGGCCATGTCCACTAAACCATGTCCCTAAGCACCACATCCACACATTTTCCAATATCCATCTCCCTGCCTTGTCACACGTTAACAGCCAGAGGTCCCACAAGGAGGAACCAAGTCTTCTGATGGACAAAGTTGTAGAAGTAACTGGAAAAGGCTTCATCACCATTATTGGTGGTGGAGATACAGCTACTTGCTGTGCCAAATGGAACACTGAGTATAAAGTCAGACATGTCAGCACAGGACGAGGTGCCAGCCTGGAACTGCTAGAAGGAAAGATCCTTCCTGGTGTTACTGTGTTCAGTTCTGGGCCCCTCAGGTCAGGAAAGATCTTGAGGGGCTGGAGAGGGTCCAGAGAAGAGCAACGAGGCTGGAGAAGGGACTGGAGCACAAGTGCTGTGGGGAGAGGCTGAGGGAGCTGGGGGTGTTTAGCCTGGAGAAGAGGAGGCTCAGAGGTGACCTCAGCACTGTCTGGAACTGCCTGAAGGGAAGTTCTGGCCAGCTGGGGGTTGCTCTCTTCTCCCAGGCACTCAGCAATAGGACAAGGGGGCACGATGGGCTCAAGCTCTGCCAGGGGAAATTGAAGTTGGAGATCAGAAAGAAATTCTTTGCAGAGAGAGTGCTCAGGCATTGGAATGGGCTGCCCAGAGAGGGGGTGCATTCCCCATCCCTGGAGGTTTTTAAGGTGAGCTTGTCTGTGGCACTGAGTGCCATGATCTGGTAAAGGGACTGGAGTTGGAGCAAGGGTTGGACTTGATGATCTTGGAGGTCTTTTCCAACCCAATCCATTCTATGATTCTTCCAATCCAGAAGTGCCTCATCAGATGTTCACCTAAGACACAGAGGTGAACTCACCTCCTCCATTCTGGCCACCTCTGTTGACTCATCCTGAAAGCACCTTATTTCTTTTCTCAGCCCCAAACCTGGAGGGTTTCCCCAGCAGGATGATTTTGGGGGTTGTTTTGCAGTCTTTTAGGGTATAGAGGAGACCACTGGGGCTCAAAAAGCAATTACCCAAAAGCTGTTTGATCTCAGAAAGGACAACTTCCTCCCATTAATTTGGGCACTGAATGGCCAGCACAGAACTTTGTTTCCTCATCTCCTTTCTTCAAGCACTTGTGCGGATTGTCTGTGGCATTTAGAACAGCTAAAATTATCTCAGTTAAATATCTCCACTGCTCTCCTTTGTTCTCTTTTTTCTTTTTCTTTATTTTGCTTTTTCCTTCCAGGCAGCTGGAACAGGTACTTTAGACACTCTGTAAAAACAAAAGAAAAAATAGGAATAAAACACCCTACCCCAGGTACCCAACAGCTTCAGCTTGGCTTTATTTAGAAACATGATTAAAATAAATCATGTGAAGAACATTATTCTAAGATACATGGCTCCAGCATTCATCCATAGGAGAGAGGAGAGTAGTCTTTCCTAGTCACCTTGTCCATCAGAATCGTCCCTTTGTGCATCACAGGCCTTCTGGAGGTGTGGAAGAAAGGCCTAAAGGCTTGTGCACTGATTTTTGGGGCAAGCTTGGTACTAAGAGGTGGAAACAGAGTGGTGTTGTGCTCTGGGATGTGCCCCCTGCTCATCCACATGTTCCTCATAACAATACCTGACCCTTTTGATTGAGGTTGGGCTCAGGTGAAATCGTGGTTGGAAAGTGGAGATTCCTGGGGAATTTAGAGGGGGAATTTAGAGGGGGAATTTAGATTAGATCTGTGGAAGGAATTCCTCCCTGGGAGGGTGGGCAGGCCCTGGCACAGGTGCCCAGAGAAGCTGTGGCTGTCCCAGCCCTGGGAGTGTCCAAGGCCAGGTTGGACAGGGCTTGGAGCACCCTGGGCTGGTGGGAGGTGTCCCTGCCCATGGCACGGGGTGGCACTGGATGGGCTTGAAGGTCCTCCCAACCCACAACCATCAAGCCCAACCCTGATGATGTCCAAGCTGAGCCTTCCATTGTTGTGGAGTCCAGACCTGGAGATGTCCTGCTCTTCCAGCCTACAGGAGGGACTTCACAATTCCAACATCCCAGGCACTCAGCAATAGGACAAGGGGGCATGATGGGCTCAAGCTCTGCCAGGGGAAATTGAAGTTGGAAAGCAGGAAAAAATTCTTTGCAGAGAGAGTGCTCAGGCATTGGAATGGGCTGCCCAGAGAGGGGGTGGATTCCCCATCCCTGGAGGTTTTTCAGCTGAGCTTGGCCGTGGCACTGAGTGCCATGATCTGGTAAAGGGACTGGAGTTGGATCAAGGGTTGGAATTGATGATCTCGGAGGTCTTTTCCAACCCAATCCATTCTAGGATTCTGGGATTCTAGGATCTCTCAGCTTTACAAATTCCCAGCCAGTCTGTTCTGGGAGAGAGAAAATTCCTTCCCAGCAGGAAATTTGGCAGCTGCCTCATCCCTGTGCCTGACAGCATGAATCACCAGAGTTAAGTAACAAACCCATTTATACATCAAGACTCCAGCACTGTCCAAGCAATCACTGCTGTGCTTTTCAATGTGAGGCTGATAATTGTGGATTCTGCTTATACACATCTTGTTCCCCCTCTTTTGTTCCATTAGTTTTCTCCCAGGAACTTCTGGATGTTTTGCAAAACAGTGACAAAACTTCAGAAGGGGGTTGGGACGCTCAGCAGAGACAAAAAATATTTCCCAAGCCCCAAGAAGGGTTGTTTACTACTAATTTTATGTGTTTCTGGGAAACCTCTCTGGGAGCCTCACCAAAGCATGTTTGGCAAGAAGAAAAGGCTTGTTAATGAGATAGTGCCACCTGGTTTGGGTATTAATATCTTATAAATATCCTTACATACCCCTACACACTTTAAAGCACCTGTTATTTTTACAAATATTTTCTTGATGCTTTTCTTCTGTCCTCTCAGTGCCCAATTTATTCCTCTGGTCTATTGACAGTTACTAAATAAGTGATTCTTTAGTGTGTTTAGTTTCTCCTTCTGAAAATGAACTTTTGATGGGTTGAAACAGTAGTGGGTGGTCCAGCTGGAAAGGAGGATCTGGGGAAAGCACAAGCACTGGGAGTTTGTGGGGGCAGAGCAGGATCTGCCAATGTCATTAAGGCTGGGAAAAGCAGCAGGACTTGCACACTGAGCAGAACTGCAGGGTTGCAAGATTCAGTAATGGGCACAAAACGAATTTAGGACAAGATTTTCTCTCTCAGTGCTTAAATCCATGACAAAAGTAGGTGTTCTCCTGCTGTCTCTTCAGCCTGGGTCCATGCAGGACAAAACCAAGGACGTGACCATTGCTCTTTTTTCCCCCACAGTAGCTGAAGTTGCCTCATAAAGCCCAGAAATTTCTGCCTCAAATACCTTCCTGTGTCAGACTGATAAACACAGATCTCTGCTTTTCCAAATTTTCCCATCACTCTGAGTGAAACACACTCATGATATTGCCCAGAGTTGTTGACACTCCATCCTTGGAAGTGTTCCAGACCAGGCTGGACGGGACTTGGAGCAACCTGGTCTAGTAGAAGGTGTCCTTGCCCATGGAGGGGGCTGGAATGAGATGGTCTTTAAGGTCCCTTCCAACCCACACCATTCAATGATTCTAAAATCTCTCAGGTCTCTCTCTTTGATTAACAGAGTCATCCAGCAAACACTAAAACACTAGTTTTTTTTCAGAAATGAGTGATTTAAACTTGAGGAGAACTGAACTGCTGGGTCTGGGCTCTGTTCTCTCTGTGCCTCCCTCCCAGTGAGTACGTGGGCATTTCACTCCAGGGCAGGTTGCAAACATTCACCTGAATCCAAACAATTTCTCTCAGGCAGCAGCAGCACCACGGCCTGAATCTCACCCTCCAGGTTCATGTTTCAAGGACAGCAGGGCTAGCCTGAATTCCTAACAACCAAACTTAAATAAAAATTTTAAAGAACCCCCAGTGCCACCTCCCCAAGGCTGGACTAACAACCTCAGCATCTTTTAGAGCTCAGGCTTCAGGAGGGAGAGCAGAGGGCTGTGTGACAGGCAGAGTTTGGCAGCTGGGCTTCATTAACTCTGCTTTTCAAAGATGCATTTCTGCCTTCAGAATAACAATGAAGTTGTCCCAGGCCTCATATTCCATCCCCTTTATGGCATCCCCTCCCAGCTATTGCTGTGGGTACCAAGCACCCCCAGTCCCTTTTGTGCCATCATCTCCTTCCTTCCCTAACATATTAAACTGCCATCAAAGATGAGCTTTGCAAACACAGTTTGTTGCCTACTGGAGGCTCACACTTCAGAGCTGCTGCTGCTGCTGTTGCATATTTTGTAGAATATTCTTTTCAAGCAAGTCCATTTTTCCTAATGGGCTCACTTGGGGGTCTGGAGGGAAAATGAAGCCAAGCAACTTTCCTGCTGGGAGACCTTTACAAACCTCAAGAAACCTTTTTTTTTTTTTTTTTTTAAAACAGGAGTTCCATGTTCTTAATGAGATCATTTTTTGGAGGAGTCTGGGGAGAAAGGAAAAAAAAGACAAAATAGTGACAGCAAAATGGAGATAATCACTAAAAATGCTTTTAAAGTAAACCAGAGGCCCACTTGGTGTAGCAAGACAGAAAAATTTAAAGAAGCCTAAAGGAGGAAAATGTGCTTTATTTGACACAGCAGAGCCAAGTCAGTATGTAAAGAGCAGTAACATCTTGACTTTGCAGGTGGATGTCACTCCCCTGCTGCAGATGGCTGGATAAAAAGTGGGGAAACAGGACAAAATCCCACTGGTGGTGTAGCTTGGTGCCAAGAAAACTAAGGTTGGAGACAAATTTGATGTCCTGATTTGGGTGGAAAAGGTCACCTCTCTGCACCTCCACGTGGGAGATGCACTGACCCCACTATAAAGGAGTGAACTCAGCAAGGGGTGGTCAATCCATGCTGGTCCACAAAGGTTCTGGCTTGGGATAAGCATTTGGTGGGAGCTTTCATTGAATTCCAGGATGGTTTGGGTTGGAAGAGATGTTCAAGACCATCCAATTTCAACCTCCCTGGACAGGGGCACCTCCCACTATCCCAGGTTGCTCCAAGCCCTGTCCATCCTGGCCTTGGACACTTCCAGGGATGGGGCAGCCACAGCTTGTCTGGGAAACCTGTGCCAGAGCCTCACCATCCTCACAGGGAAGAATTTCTTCCCAATATCTAATCTACTCTCATTCCATTTCAAGCCATTCTCCTTTGTCCTGATAACTCCAGGCCCTTGGAAAACGTCTCTCTCCATCTTTATTTTAGGCTCCCTTCACGTACTGGAAGGTCACAATTAGGTCTCCCCCAAGCCTCCCCTTCTCCAGGCTGAACAATCCCAACTGTCTCACCCTTTTCTCATGGCAGAGGTGCTCCATCCCTTGAACCCTCTCTGTGACCTCCTCTGGACTTGCTCCAACAGGTCCTTCCTGTGCTGGGACCCCAGAGCTGGAGGCAGCTCTGCAGGTGAAGTCTCACCAGAAGAGAGGGGCAGAACACCCCCTTCCCCTGCTGCCCACACTGCTTTGGAGGCAGTGACTTTCTGGATATGATGCCATGACTTTTGAAAGCTGCCTCTGGCTCCTGGCAGAGGAACATTTCAAAATGTCCAGGGAGATCAGCCTGGAGTGTCAGGAAAACTGGAAGAAAGGGAGGAAGGAATGCAGAGACAGAGGCATCTCCTGTCAACTGCTTGTCATGGCCAAAGCCTGGAACATCTGTGTGGGAGTGATGATTAAAGAGTCCCTTGATGGTGTGAAGTGACACCTCCAGCACAGCTCTGCCCAAGGTGCCAACAGAGTTTAACAGGCTGACACTTTCCTGGTGCCTCAGGAAGTCAGAGCATGAGGATAAGGAGATGCCAGAGAAGATCCAGCTCAAATGCCAGTCTGCAACATTTTCCATGAGTTAATACCTATAAAAGAAATTATAATCAGTGTTATATCACCAGATACTCTCCAAAGCTCCAGAGATTTGTGGCTCAGTCAGTGCATGAACCAAAGCAGGTGGCTCCACATTTGCTCTCTCTTTGTGGATTTTTTTGTCCCTACAGATCTTCCCAAACATCTTTTGGATGTTTGCATGAGGCCACCTATTAGAAAGGTTCTGGTGCAGGTGGTTAAAGTGGGGACAGAGATGGAAACAGGGACAGTGTCACTCTGAGGGATGTTAAGTGTCACATGGACAGGGCATTTTTCCAGCAGGGAATCATTATCTCTATGTGTTTCTGCCCTCTCAGGGCACTTTTCCCAAATCTCTTCATTTTCACAGTGCAACACGAAGCTGGACATGGCTCAAAAAAGCCACATCTGATAGAAGATTCAAATTTGATCTGTCCACAGGGCAGGCATCCCAACTTCACTCCTGCTTCCTCTCCATTCTCCCCACAGCAGAGCTGCCTATGGAGCTCCAGCCTTAGGGCTGAACTGAGCCAGAAAAACAGGTTTAATTTCTTCCTCTTCAAGAAGGAAAAGTCTGAGCTTCCATCTTCTTCCCTGTGACATGTTAAACAGGCACCACAACTCTGACTTCTGATGACTTTGCTCCTAGACTTTCAGCTCTGATGTTTCACCAGCTGAACAAGCCAACTTCCCAGCAAGTCAGCTCCTCAGATTCCTAAATTAACTGCAGTGTAGCACTTCCTTCAAGGCTTGTTCTTTATCAGATCCTTCACTTCATCCTCTCCACCAACACTGCAAGCATTTGCAAAGTGGTACAAATTCAGGGGGGATTTTGTACCCAGCTGAAGCTTGAATATTTCCAGCAAGGCAGAGTGGGCTGGCAAATACCACAGTTTCCTTGTTGGGATCATTTCCTCCAGTCTGAGGAAAGCTGGTGAGAAACAGAACAGCTTTGGTTTCTGCACTCACTTTCCTTGACAAGGAGAAAGCTGGTGAAGCAGAAATGGGCCAGCTGGAAGGGCAGAGCTGTGTCACAAGTGAGCCAGGAACTCACACAGGCTGAGCTGGCAGGTGGCCCTTTCCCAGGGAGAACCTGCAGATGGATCCTTGTCACCCACTCACTTACAGCCAACTGGACGTGGTTGATGTGAGCTCTATGGAGTGACAGCTCAGTCCAGATGCAGAGAAAACTCTGCAGCCACCAATATCAGAAGGATGTGGAACTGGTGGATGAGTCCAGGGGAGGCCATGGGGATTCTTCAAGGGCTGAAGCCCTGGAGACAGGCTGGGAGTGCTGGGAGTGCTCACCTGGAGAAGAGAGGGCTCCAGGGAAAACTCTGAGCCCCTTCCTGTGCCTAAAGGGGCTCTGGGAGAGCTGGAGAGGGAATATGGACAAGGAGTGGAGGGGCAGGACAAAGGGAAATGCCTTCAAACTGACAGAGGGCAGGGTTAGGTGGGATATTAGGAATAAATTTGGCTGTGAGAGTGGTGGTGAGGCCCTGGCACAGGTTGCCCAGAGAAGCTGTGGCTGCCCCATCCCTGGGAGTGTCCAAGGCCAGGTTGGATGGGGCTTGGAGCAACGTGGGCTAGTGGAAGGTGTCCCTTCCCATTGCAGGGGGTTTGGAGCTGGATGAACTTGAAAGTCCCTTCCAACCCAAACCAATCTATGGTTTAAACATCCAAAGACAGATGCTGAACAGACAGGTGGAGATGTTCCTTCCAACTTCTTGACTATGGCACAAGGAGAATGAACTTCAGCCACACTCACGTGATCTCCTGTGGAGCATCTCCCTGTGCCTTTTTCAGAGATAGAGAAATGGACTATAAGGGCCATCAGTCTGACCTGGGTGGACACATTATATTTTCCTGGGTGTTTGGTGCTTTTTAAGAAAGGCTCTTCTCTGTGGTCCCCAGTGACAGAACAGGAGTTGTGTCCACTGAGCCAGTCTGGACAGCAAAGGGCTGAAAGATCTTCATGTTTCAAGAGGTTTTGTGACAATTCCAGCCACAGCAGGGCTGAAGTAGCTCAGCTGGGAGAGCGTTAGACTGAAGATCTAAAGGTCCCTGGTTCAATCCCGGGCTTCAGCAGGAGCTTCCTCCACTTTTGTGGGCTCTGCAGTCCAAGACAGACATGGACATAAAGGAGAGAGTCCAGCAAAGGGCCAGGAGGAGTATGAGGGGACTGGAGCCTCTCTCAAATTGAGGAGAGAGATGAGAGAGCTGGGAAACAGTTGCCCTCTGAGAGGTGGAGTTCCCATTTTGGACATGGTCCTGGACAACTGGCTGTAGGTGTTCCTGCCTGAGCAGGAGTTTGGACCAGATGATCTCCTTGAGGACCCTTCTGAGTCTACAAAATAAGAACATAGTTTTATAATTCAAAGGCATCAGCAAAAATAGGGATATAAAGTGGGGTTTGTTTTGTTCCTTCAGCTTCTTGTTCCCAATCCATGTCCTGGATTGCCCTGAGAAGAGGTTGACCCACAGGTGTTTGGCCAGGCAGGAAATCAAAACTGTTATTTGAGAGAAAGAAAAATACCTTATAAAAAGAGGTGATTTTAGTCTGAATCACAGCTGAGCTTGAAGTAAGTTCTCTCTCTAAAATGAGCCTTTATCTGAGCTGTTCTGCTGTGTCTACCTGTTCCTCCCAGGGAAAGAGATCCAGATTTCAGGGCTGAAGTAGCTCAGCTGGGAGAGTGTTAGACTGAAGATCTAAAGGTCCCTGGTTCAATCCCGGGCTTCAGCAGAATTTTAGGAGTTGGACTTAATGATCCATCCCTGGAGGTGTTCAAAGAATGACTGGATGTGGCACTCAGTGCTCTGGTCTGGTTGACAAGGTGGTGATGGGTCAAAGCTTGCACTCAATGACCTTAGAGGTCTTTTCCAACCTTAGTGATTCTCTGATATCCTTGTGGGTCTCTTCCAGCTCAGGATATTCTCCAATTTCACCATCTTTGATGAATCTTAGTACCCCTTTCTGAACTTTTCCCACTCTTACCTTTTCAAAACTAAAGTATCCAACATGCAGATACCCCAGAGAGTTCAAAACTGAGTAACTGAGCTTTGTATTTCCTTCTGTCCCTTTCTGACTCATTCCTGTTCCATGAAGACCTTCAGGCCAACAGCAGAGACAAGACATGAGTGACCAGTTTTTCCAAAAAATAAAAAAGAGTGAGAAGCAAATATTTGACTACCAGTTTCTCAAGATCATCATCCAATCTCTTCTACATAACAGAGCAGAGACTCTTCTTTCTGCCTGTCATTCTGGTGATGCTCCTTAAGCTCTGGACATAAAGTTTTCCTATCCTGCAGCACTTCCAGGAGGTGACCTCCCTGATCAGGATGCGAATAATAACTCATGTGTAAGTCAACCACATCATCACCTGCTTAAGCCTTGAAGAGAGACCATGTCCTGAGGGGGAAATGCCTCTGCAGAGAGCCAGGACCCAAACAGAACACCTCAAATATAACAGCTGCTCACCCAGGAGGAACCTTTGCAGACCTGATGCCTTCAGGGCAGGATCTTCTGGCCCAAGGATGCACCAGCTAGAAATTAGGCTTTTGTTATGACTGTCTTTGCCTGTATCTAAATTAGGCACGAGCCTCCTGGTCCCCAAATTGGATCAAAGTGACTCAGAACTCCCTGCATGGTCCAGGTGCAGGATTAAATTATATCGAATTTGGTACACCTTGGGCCTCATTTTGTCATGAAAACAGATCTCAGGAGTTGTGTATGGACATCCCAGGTATTGCCCTCGGGTTTAAGAACAGTTCATACACCGTGGTTGTGCTGAAGTGCCCTGACCTCATTAACCCAGTGCAGAATCCCAGCCTTGAGCCCTGAAGGCAGAAGGAAATCTGACACCAGAGATGCTGCTGGTGAGTCAGGAAGCAGCAGGATGGCACAAAGAGCAGCAGAATGGCACAGGGAGCAGCAGGATGGCACAGGGAGCAGCAGGATGGCACAGGCTCAGTGTTCCAACAGCTGTGCTGAACAATATTCTGTCCTGGTTCCAGACTCATGTGTGCTGGAAAAGGAAATAAAGGCCAGTGCTTGGCCTGTGTGGTGCTCAGTGCCCTTCCATGGTGCTTAAATGTGCCAACCTGTGTCCTCCCAGACGATGCCCAGGCACAGTTCATCGGACAACAGGGGTCAGGAACTATTCCCAAGAGGTGGTTTGAACATAACAGATTTATGAATAAAGGTGGAGAGAGCTGGGGGTGTCCAGTCTGGAGAAGAGATGCTCTGGGGAAACTTTGGAGCCTCTTCCAGTACCTAAAGGGGCTCCAGGAGAGCTGGAGAGGGACTTTGGACAAGGGATGGAGGGACAGGACAAAGGGAAATGCCTTCAAACTGCCAGAGGGCAGGGTTAGATAGGATATTGGGAAGGAATTCTTTACAGTGGTGGCGGTGAGACCCTGGCACAGGTTGCCCAGAGAAGCTGTGGCTGCTCCAACCCTGGAAGTGTTCAAGGCCAGGTTGGATGGGGCTTGGAGCAACGTGGGCTAGTGGAAGGTGTCCCTGCCCATGGCAGAGGGGTTGGAACTGGGTCCAACCCAAACCATTCCAGGGAATTTAAAATAGTTCTGCAGCATGCACAGTCTGAGCTGGCACCGTGGTGCCCATGAAGGTGACAGTGACATCTCAGCTTGTTCACCTCAAGTCCAGCACGAGGAGGCAACTGCAATGAAATTCCTTTTGGAGCCTGATCCACAGCTGTGGGAAGGCAGAGGAAAGGCCCCCACTGGTGTCAGCAATGAGGCCTCGTGTTCACAGTGCAGGACACAAAGAAACCCCCAGAGCACATAACACAGGGCTGCCAGAGATGATGGGAGCAGCTTATCCTCCTTCTCCCAACAGTTTGGTCCCCTCCTGGCTGAAACAGCTTTGTCTCAAACCCTAGTGCTGAAAGTTGCCAAGTTTCCCTGAATTTGGCTCACAGAAGGGCTAAACCTGCCCCAAAGAAGTATTAAACCTGCCCCAAAGAAGGGTTAAATCTGCCCCAGAGGAGGGCTAAACCTGCCACAAACAAGGGCTAAATCTGCCCCAAAGAAGGGCTAAAACTGCCCCAAACAAGGGCTAAACCTGCCCCAAACAAGGGCTAAACCTGCCCCATGGACAAGTTAAACCTACCCCTAAGAAGGGTTAAATGTGCCCCAAAGAAGGGTTAAACCTGCCCGAAGGGAGAGTTAAACCTGCCCCAAGGGAGGGCTAAACTTGCCCCAAAGGGTTAAACTTGCCCCAAAGAAGGGTCAAACCTGCCTCAAGGAAGGGCTAAACCCGCCACAAAGAAGGGCTAAATGTGCCCAGAAAGGGCTAAACCTGCCCCAGAGAAGGGTTAAACCTGCCCCAGCAAAGGGTTAAATCTGCCCCAAAGGGTTAAACCTACCCCAAAGGGTTACACCTGCCCCAGGGAAAGGCTAAACCTGCCCCAAAGAAGGGTTAAACCTGCCCCAAGGAAGGGCTAAACCTGCCACAAAGGGTTAAACCTGCCCCAAAGAAGGGTTAAACCTGCCCCAAGGAAGGGCTAAATGTGCTCAAAGAAGGCCTAAACCTGCCCCAGGAAAACGCTAAACCCGCCCCAGAAAAAGGCTAAACTTGCCGCAATGAAGGGCTAAACCTGCCCCAAAGAAAGGTTAAATGTGCCCAAAGAAGGGTTAAACGTGCACAAAGAAGGGTTAAACCTGCCCCAATGAAAGCCTAAACCTGCCCCAAGGAAGGGTTAAGCCCGCCCGTGCTCCCGGGTTGCTGCGGGGGCAGCCTCAGGATGACTCGCTGCGGCGGGGGGGTGGCAGCAGCGGGGGTGCCCGCCCTGGCAGCGCTTTGCCAGCCCCTCCACGCTCGCTTCCCTCCTCTCCCCGCTGTTCTGGACCCCACACCGATCAATCAATCGGCTCCTACTACATCCCAAATCCCATCTTTTCCCGAGTCCCTGAGCCGCGCCGCTCCAGCGCGCAGCTCTGCCCCACAACCTGCTCTGCCCCACAACCAGCTCTGCCAGTGCCCTCCAGTTCGGCTTTTCTGCCTGCTATTCGAGCGCTTTCTGCCGCTTTCTCTGAGTGCTTTCGGTGCTGATTTGCTGCTGCCTCCTTTCTCCCCCATCCTCGGGAACATCTTTCGCCACCTTTGGCACCAGGAGAGCCGGCAAGGATCGATCCACAAGCACGGATCGATCCTCACAGGGTCTCCCTGAGCACGCAGCGCCCAGAGCTGCATCTCCTGCTGATGCAGGAGAAAGAGCAGACAGATAAAAATAGGGGAAATCCTCAGCAGGAGCTTAAAATCCTTTCCTCCAGGGAAAAAACAAAACCAAAAAAACAAACAAAAAAACCCAAAGCAAAACATAAAACAAACAAAAACAGAAAAAACCAAACAAGAAACAAAAACAAACAAACCAAAACCAAAACAACCAAAAAAAAAACCAAACAAAACCCCAAACAACAAAAAAAGCCACCAAACCTCAAAACAACCCCCCCAACAAAAGAAATAAAAAATACGTAAAAACCCCCACCCCCCCCCAAAATCCCCCAAACAAAATACAACAAAAAAAAACCCAAACAAAACACAAAAAATCCCAAACCAACCCCCCCCCCCCAAAATCAATCAAACAAAAATACCCAACAAAATCTCTCAAACAACCCCCCTGCACACTCACTCAAAAATAAAAAAGCCAACCTAAAGCCCAGGAAATTTAGATTTTGCTGATTGGATTGTGGGGGGTTTTTGTGATAGTTTGCATTCCTATAGAGTGTTTTTGCTTTTGCTTTCCTTTTCATGGAATCAGAGAATGGTTAGGCCTGAAGGGCTGTTAAATATCGTCGGTTCCAACACCTTCCCCTGGCCCAGATTGCTCAAACCTGCTTCAATATATGGACTAATCTGCTTTGCCCCTCGCTCTGCCATGGCCAGCACAAGGAGAAGTCAGTTCTCACCCTCATATCTCAGTTTCAACTTCCAGAAAACCGGGCAAAGTGTTCTGGAATCCTTTGGAAGGCACTCTGAGCTCTGCCAACGAGAGCAGAGGTGAAGGCACAGGCAGCACACCCAGACAATAAAAGCCACTGCCAGCCCTGAAGATTAATTTTTGAAATTACATGGCAGCTACAAGATGAGGGAAAGAAAGGATTATTATTTGCATGCCATGGGAGCAATAATCCTGTGATTACTACTCCAGGCATAAAGACATTAAGGTTGGTTTATGCTGCAGTGCAGAGCTCTTGGAGGTGTGACAGCCCCGTCACACAGAGCTCCTGTGAGGCTCCAAAGGTGGCACACACCTTTGGGCAGGGCCCAGACTGGGATGAAAACCCCCCATCCCAGCATTAAGGGGTGTATCCCACAGTCTTTGCATCAGTGGGAGACAGGAGATGCCATCTAGAGCCTCTGACAGAGGATTAGGCTCAGCTTTTCTCATCATGAAGTTGTGTCAGGTGAGGTTTAGGTTGGATATTAGGAAAAGGTTCTTCACCCAGAGGGTGACTTGGAACTGGAACAGGCTCTCCAGGGCAGTGGTCACTGCACCAAGCCTGCCAGAGCTCCAGGAGCATTTGGACAATGCTCTCAGGGACATGGTGTGACTCTTACTGGTGGTCCTGTGCAGGCGCAAGGGTTGGACTTGATGATCCTTGTGGGTCCCTTCCAACTCAGCATATTCTGTGATTCTGGGATCCCACCCAAGCAGGTGAGGTTGAGGTTGACTTCCAACATCGTGATGGCTCTAAGGCACCAGCTATCCCTGCCGACTTTAGAGGGGACCTGGGATAACCAAGGTCTTTACTTCTGAGAAGTTCTGCCTCAGGGACCCTCAGGAAGCAGCCCCTGACCTGGGAGCTGACCCTTCACCATCCACAGGAGTCCAGCTGTTCCTGAGAGCTCAGCTGAGCACTCAGCTTTTCCAAAAGCTAAGCTTAGAGCTGCAAACCCATCCCTTCCTGCCTTTTGCAGTTGGAGCTGTCTGGATATTTGGAAAGGAACAGTGTCCTCGTTCACCTGATGAACATGATGCTGATGTGACTTATCCAATGCAAATATGACCTGGGGCTGGAGTGACTCTGCTCTGGAGACAGGCTGGGAGAGCTGGGGATGTCCATTCTGGAGAAGAGAAGGCTCCAAGGAGATATTAGAGCCCTTTCCAGTGCTTGGAGGGGCTCCAAGAGAGCTGGAGAGGGACTTTGGACAAGGGCTTGGAGTGTCAGAATGAAGGGGAATGGCTTCAAAGTGACAGGGGACAAGGTTAGATGGAATATTGGGAAGAAATTCTTCCCTGTGAGGGTGGTGAGGCCCTGGATCATGTTGTCCGGAGAAGTTGTGGCTCTAAGTGTTCAAGACCAGCTTGGATGGGGTTTGGAGCAACCTGGGATAGTGGAAGGTGTCCCTGCCTATGGGAGGGGGTTGGAAAAAGATGATCTTTCAGGTCACTTCCAACCCAAACCATTCTGGGATTCTGGGATTCATTCTATATGAGGATCAGGGCAGTTATTCCTTTGAGGTCATGCAACAAACCCCTGGAAAAATTTGAGTTAGGATTTACCAGTCTAAATTGTGTCTTAAAATGGGGTATGCAAAAAAACCCCTTAAAAATAAATAAAAAGGAAAAGACAAAAAATCCTCTTTCAGATGAATCAACTGTCCAAGACTTGCTCTGAACACCAAATGATAAAACTGGTGAACAACAAAAAACTTTTTGGGTTCAGCTCAGTCCTCAAGGGGACTAATGTAAAAAACCACACCAAATACCTTGGAAGTGTCATGGCTTTATTGTGTGTGGCTGATTAATTAAATGCAATTTAGGTAGTTATTTGGGCTGTTAACTTTTAGGGCAATGGGCTCTCCTTTCTCTTGGGTTTGAAAAGCAAAGCCTAATTTTATTTGTGACTGCAGGGTGCTGGTGGAGGGAAAGGCGAGAACATGAAGCTCTGCTCCTTCCAAGTGGAAGGAGGATATTTAAATATGCAAATTACGCTCAGAAAAGCAGAGAGGAATAGGATTGTGGAGCTTCCTGCTGTCGCTTATGAGATAGGGAGATTTTTATTCCCCTGCCCAGGGTGGGATTCAGGCTGGGACAAGAGTTAATGCATTTCTGGCAGCCTTTGGGAACAGCCAGGAGGGACAGGTTGGGGAGAGTTTGGAAGGTCATGCAGAAGGGTGGGTGGATTTCAGTTTGGTTCCAAACAAGTATTTACAGCACAAAAAAACCCCCCAGCCTTGGCAAAACTCTGCAAATTCAGGAAAGTGGCTCATAGAAAAAGTAGGAGAATCCAGTAGAGGAGTGAATTGAATTGCTGTCTAATATTTAAGGCTTTGAACTACACTTAGATCATCATTTTAAGTGACTTGACTTGTGCCACGTGGGTTGGAAACTTCTCTTTTGCTTTGGAAATTCAACTTTGTCTTAGAATCTTATAATCTCCAATTCGAGCAATTGGAAATGTCTAGAAAAAGGCTTGTCCTGCTGACTTTTGCTTCATTGGGGAAAAAAACCAAACCCCAACAAAAACTGACCTGGGAACCCTGCAAGTCTCAGGCGAGGAGCAAAAGGACAAAATTAAGATTTAAAAGACACTAGAAATAAATGCAAACCCATCTTAATAACAAGCACTATCCCTATCCACGGTCAGAAGGTGCTGGACAGGCATCCAGTCCCCCGGGGATTTGGGTGGAATCGACTCCACATTCCCATTCCTTTCCCCCTGCCACGGGGAAACTCCTCGAGCCGTTTTGAATCGCTGCCTCTGCCTCCGGTATTTTCATGCCAGGCTCGTTCCGTGGGTGATTCTCTGCTCCAGTTTTCAAGCAGAAGTTCGCACACATTGATGGAGGAGGTTTTGGCACCTCGGCAGGAGGAGCGAGCGAGAGAGAAGGAGATGGAGATGGAGGAGGAGAAGGAGAAGTGAAATGGGCTTTTGAAAGCCATAAAATTAGCATTGAAATCGGCGGCAGATTTTCCTTGCCCGGACTGAGAACAGACGCCTGCTGGGTTTAGTGTCACCCCATTAAAGATGCTCACGGGTGGCCACACACGTGCTGGCGCTTGCCTGGTGCTCAAAACAAGATGCTTTTACAGCTAAAACCTTGAAAAAACTAACTTCAGGCTTTATCTCCGCTGAGGATTTGCCATGAAGTCTCCCTAGTCCTGGAGCTGATAATTTAAATAAAAAAACAAGAGCATATGTCAGCAAAGCCAGGACTAGAACAATTGCAAATCCACTGAGGGTGCTTTTTTTTTCCACCTCAAGGGTTTTTAGGCCTTGAGGTCTCAGATCATCACCTCTACTTTTAGACATTTAGCTGAAGTTTCTAAGTTGAGCTGCTTTTCTTTTTTTCCCCCCAGCCTCTCCATACAGTCAGTTCCTTTGCAATTTTAGTGCTTCCCTGGAGTAAAACCTGTTAGCTCAGGGCTTGGAGCTAATAGAAAAATATAAATATAATAATAAAAATATAATATATGAAAATATAAATATAATGCTATTATAAAATGTAATATAAAATTATAAAAAACTTTATTCCTGCCAGCCCTGTAGGAGTTTCTCTGTTGGTGTGTGATGAGGAACTCGGTCACACAAGATGTTGGAGCATGGACCTGCATAGAGCAGGAACTTCTCAAAGGTCTTTCCAGAGGAGCAGGACCTGACAGCAAGAACAAATATGCACCTAGAAATATGATTTACCAGCCTGCCCGTGTGCTGATGAGGAATCCAAGTGACCCACGGGACTGGATGGGTGTCTGAGCAACCAGGTCTAAGGGAAGGTGTCCCTGCCCATGGCAGGGGGGGCTGGAATTGGATGATCTTTAAGGTCCCTCCTAACCCAAGGTGGTTCTATGATTCTGTGAATTAGGTGAGAGCCCAAGCTGTATGTGGTGGGGTGAGAAGTGAATTGTGACTTCCCCAGGTGGGTCAGACATGTCCTTTTTGAGGAGATAAGACATAAACAAGATTGAGAAAAAAACAAAATTAGAAGATATCAGGAGAAGGAGGCAAAACCCCCCCAAATATCTCAACACTTGCAAATGTCCCTCTAACCATCTGCAATATGGATCCATCCATGTCAATCCTCCAGCAGTGCTGAGGAATTTATCCCATCCCAGGGCTGGCAGCTGTCAAGAAAAATAGTTACAAGTCGGTCTCACACACTGAAGCAAATTTGAGCAGCATTTGAAACTGTGAAAAAGAGATTTATTTTTTTTTTAAGGAATATGCAATAGATTCATCAACCTAAATGAGCTAAACTTTCTGGATGATCTGTGCCCCCCTAGGCCACATTGGTAAGGATGCAAAACACATCTCCTTGAACTCCTCCTGTCCCCCTCGTGGTATTCCCAGACAAGGTTCAGTCCAGAGAGTCGCTCTCAAAACGCAGCTGAATTTCACAGGATCCCCCATCCTGCTCTCACCTCCTCCAGGGACAGCTTGTCTTCCCCTCCAGGTGGACTTTTCCCTCTGGCAGGTGGGAGCTGAGTGGGTGGGCAGCACAGACAGGGAGCAAGGCAGGGCCCTGGGAATGTGTTACTAGTTATCCCAATTTCCTGCTCGAGAGGCTCTGCTGCCACTCCCAGGAGACACAACATCCCTCTCCATGTCCATCATTCCCGTGGCAGCCGCCTTTGCCAGCTGATTTTATTGTTTTGGGGGACAGGAAGAGAAGAGGGAAGAGCTGGAAAATTAGATTAGTTGTATTTTGCCCTCTCTGCCCTTGATTTTCATGGAACTGTGTGCTTTGAATCATAGAATCATTTAGGTTGGACAGGACCTTTAAGATCATCAAATACAACCATTAATCTGAAAATCCCCAGTCCACCCCTAAACCATTTCCCCAAGTGCCACATCCATGTAGCTTTTACACACATTCAGGAATGGTGACTCCACCACTGCCCTGGGCAGCTGACCCAGGGCTGGGAAACCCTTTCAATGAAGAAATTTTTCTTAATTACCAACCTGAGCCTCCTCTGGTGCAACTTGAGGCCATTTCCTGTCATCCTATTCCTTGTCACTTGGGAGAAGAGCCTGATCCCACCCTGCTCCAAGCTCCTATCAGGGAGTTGTAGAGTGAGAAGGTCCCCCCTCAGCCTCCTTTTCTCCAGGCTGAGCCCCCCCAGCTCCCTCAGTGGTTTCTCATCAGATTTGTGCTCCAGAACCTCTCCCAGCTCTGTTCCCTTCTCTGGACACTCCAGCTCCTCAATGTCTTTCTTGTCCTGAGGGGCTTAAAATTCACCCCAGGATTTGAGTTGGATTTGAGTCACTGATCACTGCCCTGGTCCTGCTGACCACACTATTCCTGATGCAAAATATAATGATTTAAACTTTCTGATAATGAGATTTTCCACAAGCACACACAGAGAGCCTGTCCAGTGAGCACCCACATAACTGAGATTTGAGCAAATATGGACCTCTCCATGAATGCAGAAAAGGAGCAAAGAGGGCCTTAATTCAGTTTGGTCTCTTGTCCTTGATTCTATGTGATGACCACTTCTCTTGCCAAAATGAGCAAAGTATCTCCAACCAGAAACAGACCCCATGAACCAAAATCAAATTGATCAGAAAGAGTTTTAACAGTTTTGGACAAAATCTTCATTGGACAGATGCATCAGGGTTAATAAAGGGGGCAGCACCAAGACAACTGGCACCTGAAGATGTCCCAGCACCTTCAGTTTTGGCAGCTGGGAAAACCAAAATAAAGATTGTTCCAAAGCTCCCCTATATCAGAGATTTTCTCAAACACCTTCTGGTGATTGACTCAGGGTTTGATGGACCTGTGACCATCCACTTTTCTCCTGCAAAGTTCTGTCTTTCAATGTTTTGTTTTCAACTGGAGAGCTGGAATGGCTGGAGAGCGAAACTGCAGAAAGAGCTTGTCCCGTAGGGAATGAGCAAGTCTTGTTTCTCACTTTGCCCTCCCAAGAAATAAACAGTTGGAGATGAAGGACAAGGTCAGAGCTTTCTCCTTCCCTGTTCTACTTGCTCATGGATTCCAACTCCTTCTGGACAGATGTTTTTAGCCAGAATGATTCCTGTTCTTTAGGGATAGAATCCCTTAATGTAACCCATAGTGCCATCCCACATCACTGTCTACAATGGTCATGGACTGGTGTCAGCAAGTCAGGCCTGATCTGAGCAAGACCAAAAATGTATAGACAGTAACATTCCACCTTGGTCCTTCCTTCCCATGTACCCCATGCCAAGTCATCAACCCTCCCTGACAAGGATAAAGGATATGGAGAAGAACTGAAGGCATGGAAGTTGGTACCACTGGATCCTTAAAGGTAAGCAAGCCGTGTCCAAGGAGAACTTTGGGCTACAATATCAAAATCAAAATGGAATACAATTTCAAAAATAAGTTAAAATCCAGGGATTTCCTCGAGTTTTGTGGTTTATACAAGACCTCATCTTTTCTCTTAAGAAAATAAAGAAAACAAACCCCAAATGTTCCACATTAAAAATTTCTCAGGGAAGGAGAATGGAGAAGAGCAGGTTTAGTTTCATCATTTCTTCTTCATCTGCTTTGTTATGTCTGATGGAACCTGAGTTTCCTCAGCGTGATCAGCCACAGTGGCAGCAGAGGTGGCTGTGCAGCAAAATTCCAGGGATATAAAGGGGATTCCCAGCCCCCACAGGGTAAAACTCTTCCTAAGAGACCCACTACAAGACTTTCCTGGCATTTCTTGCCCTTCCTGGACAGAGCTTGCTGAGAGTTACTTCATTCTGGCAGGGAGAAAACTGAATTTTCATCTCCTTAACCAGTTTAAACCCATTCCTTACAATGTTTACCTTGAGCTCAGCTTCATATTGTTCATTCTTGGTGTTTATCTCCTCCAGGTACACCACCAACACTCAACCTCCCCAGCCTTTGCCAGATGAAATATTCCAAGTTTTTCTCAACTCCAATATGTGACAGCCTCTCCCTTTCCAGCTGAATCCCAAAGTCTTTCTTGGCCATTTAAAATGTTCTGTATCAATGATGACCCAGATTCTGGTTCTCTTGCCTCATCTCCAGTCTACCATCCTCTTTCCTACTCTGTTTTCTAATTATTTACCTCATCTTTCAGTGTTCTCAAGTGATCTATCCTCTTTCTTATCACTCCCACCTCCCCATTTCCGATCCAGCTTGAGGTGAATTCACCTGAAAGTCACAGGAATTTCGTAGGAACAATAGGAACAGTCTCCTGAGCACAGCTCAGTGACGCTGATCCCAGCTTTGTGAGGGCTGAGCTTTGCTGGATAGCGTGACAGCTCCTAATTCCTGCAAATAAAAGGAATTAGAGAAAGAGAGGACTTGAGAGGTGTGTGAGTAATGCAGCAGCATCCCTGGGGACACGTGCTGGGAGAACACACAAAAACAAGCTGGGAACACAGAGTACTTCCACCTGCAAGCTGAATGTCCCCACACCTGGGAAGGGAAAGGGAAGGGAAGGGTAGGTTTGGGAAGGGAAGGGAAGGTTTGGGAAGGGAAGGTTTGGGAAGGGAAGGGAAGGTTTGGGAAGGGAAGGTTTGGGAAGGGAAGGTTTGAGAAGGGAAGGTTTGGGAAGGTTTGGGAAGGGAAGGAAGGTTTGGGAAGGGAAGGTTTGGGAAGGGAAGGTTTGGGAAGGTTTGGGAAGGGAAGGGAAGGTTTGGGAAGGGAAGGGAAGGTTTGGGAAGGGAAGGGAAGGGAAGGGAAGGTTTGGGAAGGGAAGGTTTGGGAAGGGAAGGTTTGGGAAGGGAAGGGAAGGTTTGGGAAGGGAAGGTTTGGGAAGGTTTGGGAAGGTTTGGGAAGGTTTGGGAAGGTTTGGGAAGGTTTGGGAAGGGAAGGTTTGGGAAGGGAAGGGAAGGTTTGGGAAGGGAAGGGAAGGGAAGGGAAGGGAAGGGAAGGGAAGGGAAGGGAAGGGAAGGTTTGAGAAGGGAAGGGAAGGTTTAGGAAGGGAAAGTTTGAGAAGGGAAGGGAAGTTATGGGAAGGGAAGGTTTGGGAAGGGAAGGGAAGGTTTGGGAAGGGAAGGTTTGAGAAGGGAAGGGAAGGTTTGGGAAGGGAAGATTTGGGAAGGGAAGGTTTGAGAAGGGAAGGGAAGGCTTGGGAAGGGAAGATTTAGGAAGGGAAGGTTTGGGAAGGGAAGGGAAGGGCTGGGCTTCAGCAAGGGAATCTGAGGCACAAGTGTGCAATTTGCACAACTCATTAAGCTGGTTTGAAGAGCCTGAGCTCAGGTTCTTCATAGTTTGTTGTGGGTCATCCCCAAACCAAGGCTGTATGTTCAGAGCAGGTCTGGATATATTTATCTACAGAAGGTGTTTAAAGGAACAATTCCTTGAGCTCAGTGACTGTAGATGCTACAAGTACAGCCTGGCTCAGCCTGCAGGGCCTGAAAACTCTTCATGGTCTATTTTTCCACATTTGGATGCTGAAGGAAGTGAGAGAAAAGATTGCACAGGATTCATGGTGGGGTCCATCACAAGTGTTTACTTGTATGTAAAGCTTTCTTTGGAAGGTTAGTGATGTCTGGAGTGCAGGTTTGCTCCAGGCTTAGTTCTTCTTCAAAGACTGTCTGAATTAGGCCATTCAAATTAGTAAATCTTAATTTGTTTGCACAATAGGAAAACTAGACTAGGAACTTCATCCTGGTAAAAGGACCAGAGAAAGGCAACAAAGCTGGTGAAGGGCCTGGATCACGAGTCCTATGAGGGGACACTGAGAGAGCTGGGGAGGCTCAGCCTGATGAAAAGGAGGCTCAGGAGGGACCTTCTCCTTCTCTACAACTCCCTGACAGGAGCCAGGTGGGGACTGGCCTCTTCTCCCAGGTAACCAGTGGCAGGATGAGAGGACATGGTCTTAAGGTGCACCGGGGGAGGTTCAGGTTGGACATCAGGAGGAATTTCTTCACCAAAAGGGTGATTAGACATTGGAAGGGGCTGCCTGGTGAGGTGGTGGAGTCCCCATCCCTGGAGGTGTTTCAGGAAAGACTGGACAAGGCACTGAGTGCTCTGGTCTAGTTAACAAGGGGGGGATTGGTCAGGGCTTGGACTGGATGACCTTGGAGGTCTTCTCCAATCTAATTTATTCTGTGGTTCTGTGACCCAGAACAATTGGGTGTTCCAGTGATTTGGACCTGTCCATGACATCCCCAGCTTGGCCCTGCCTCCCCTCATTGTTCTTACCCTCATTAACAACCCACAGTGATGCCCCTTCTCTTTCTCACAGCCGGGTATGACCCAGTGTTGGCTCACCCTCATCTGTGGGTTGCCCCTGAGCCTCTCCCAGGGCCATCTGACCAAGGCTGAACACCAAAACGAAGCTGTCACAGCAAAGCAATCCCTGCTTGCACAGAGCTGGCACCAGTCCCACCCCGCCAACTCCCCACCTCCAAAGGAGTCTGGAGCTCAGCAAGGGGAAGGAACACACCATAGAAGGGAAGAGATCCCTGCCAGGCTCTACAGAAATGGGACACAGATGGTGCCTTCAAACGAGAGCGGAAGTTTATTTGGGGGCCCTGCGCGTGACGTCGCGCTGCGGATCCTGCAGCAGATGACAGACACCAGCTCTTCAGAGCGGGTGAGGAGTTAAATTTGAAGCTATTGGTTTGAGTGAAAATCAGAAAAAAATAAAGGAAAAGAGAAAAAACTTTACCTTGGTAGATATTTTAAAGATAGGAACATTTAAACCCATTTTTATTTATGTGTAGATCTGGTTCTTCTGATACTCTGTTGACAGGTGTGGTTGTGCTGGTTGGACTGGTGGAAAAATATGAGGGTATCATCAGCTTGTCTTTTCCCTGCTCCAGACATAAACTGTCTTCATCCTGTACAGACAGAATAGCTGGAAGGGATTTCTGGACATCTTCCCATACAACCCCCTGCTCTAGCAGGGCCACCAAGAGCCAGTTGCCCAGGATCACATCCAGGTGGCTTTTTAAAACTTCTCGGAATGAAGATTCCACAACCTCTCAGGGCAATCAGCCCCAGGTCTCTCAACTTCTCTTCATAAAAAAAGGTGCTTCAGGTTCTCCCATCTTGTCCTGGGCCAGCTCAACCTTGAGAAGAGATGACTGAGAAGGGACCTCACCCATGTCTGTCAGTATCTGCAGGGAGAGGACGAAGGTCAGAGGATGGACCAGGCTCTGCTCAGGGGTGTGTCCAGCAATGAACAAGAGAGAACAGGCAGGAATTGATGCACAGGAAGTTCCACCTGAAGATGAGGAAGAACTTCTTCCCTGTGCAGTGACCCAGCCCTGGAACAGATTGCCCAGAGAGGAGGGTGTGGAGTCTCCTCACTGGGGATATTCCAGAACCCCCTGAAGAGGATCCTGTGCCATGTGCTCTGGGATGACCCTAAAGGAGAAGGGGGGTTGGGACTAGATGATCCCACTGTGGTTCCTTCTGACCTGACTTGTTCTGTGACCACCGTCCTGGCCCTTTGCTGGACTCTCTCCTGTATGTCCATGTTTCCCTTGGACTGCAGAGCCCACAAAAGTTAAGGAAACTCCTGCTGAAGCCCGGGATTGAACCAGGGACCTTTAGATCTTCAGTCTAACGCTCTCCCAGCTGAGCTACTTCAGCCCTGCTGTGGCTGGAATTGCCACAAACCCTGGTGAAATATGATGATCTTTCAGCCTTTTCGGGCAACCTTTACTTGACTTCAGCTTGGGAGCCAAAGAAGTTGTTTCAGGGAATAAGTTACAGGCAGACTGGCACCAAAAGCACTGGTCCAAGGTGCCACCACAGCCTCCCTGTCAGCGTGTGTGACCTCCAGAGATGTGTGTGACTAATGATATGACCCTGGAGGATCTGTGGAAGTGGAGCAGGGAAACAGTTACTTTGATATCAGAGGAGGGCTCTGTTGATCACAAATCATTGCAAGGAAAACAAGAAGGTGGAGTTGGGTCTCTATGGATGCAAAGCTATGGAAGGGGAAGCTGAATGTGAACTGACAGAGGTGATGGAGGATGAAGAGAAAGACAAATGCACTGTAGGAGGAGGGCTCAAGAGATGACTGGAAAGAGAGTAAAAGAAACAGTCAAACACAGATTGCTCTCTGTGTGCTGGTGTTGATGTTGTCTTGTCTTGTTCCTCAGACTCTCTTCCTTTTTCATTCTGTTCAGAGTTTCACAGTGGTCTGACATGTCCAAATATATATATTGGACAAATCTGCAATGCCCAAACCCCTTCCCTGTGGTGTGTCCTGGTGAGAAATCACAGAATCACAGACTGTTCTGAGTTGGAAGGGACCCACAAGGATCATCAAGGCCAACTCAAATCAATGGCCCACACAGGGGATTGAACCCATAACCTTGGCATTATTACAACCAAGTTTTAACCAACTGAGCTGATCTCAGGGTTCATAATAAATTAGGATTTGCTGCTGTACTTGAAGACCAAAGTCAATATCATTAGGGAGAAATTCTTCACTCAGAGAACTGGAACAGGCTCTCTAAAAAAGCTGCGGCTGCCCCATCCTTGGAAGTGTCCATGGCCAGGTTGGATGAGGCTTGGAGCCAACTGACCTAGTGGAAGTTGTCCCTGCCCATGGCAGGGGTTGGAATGAGAAGATCTTTAAAGTCCTTTCCTGCTTAGATCATTGTGGGATTTTATGATCCTTCGATAAAACACAGCTGAAGTCTGGATTTAAACAGCAGCCTTGAGCTGAGAACCAGTCAGGAGCATTAGGAGTGAACAGACTTTCCTCACATCTTTTCACAGAGCCCACAGAAGGATCTGGAGCTATCCATGGAGCCTGGCTAATCTTTTCACCTCAATCTGTCTCCCTCCACCCAGGGAATGGGATCCAGGCATATTCATGCTGTGAGATGGGACAGGTGTGCCCAGCCCACCAACTTCTCCTGCAAATAATTCACTCCCAGGCCAATCTCCCATCTTTCACCAGCTCCAAATTCACATCTTCCCAAAATACTTCTGTGAAATGCACTGTAAGTTTTCCTTGTCTGTCAAAAATCTGGTAGTGAAAGGTGTCAAAAATATATTTAATCTGGGCTTGAATGTTCAGCTCGACAGCAGCAGATATTTCCTCCCAGGGATTTATTAGATAACAACTCCTGATATTTAGGGCTCCAAAACTAGGCTATGGAACCTCTTGCAATACCCAGACAGCAGGATCATACCCCAAGTGGGTTTTCTGTCTGGCAAAACGCTTCCTTTCCTGGATTCCAGTGGTGATCCTACCTGTGGTCACTGAGGAATTGGTCACAGAGATGTGGCTGAGGGTCTCAGCATCTTTCTGCTTATGAGGTGGGGACCTCTTTGGCCAGCTGAGTGCTGCTGCTTGTCCATGGACACTTAGGGATTGCCTCCTCCATGTGAGCAGATCCAGCTCTTGAAAGCTCAGTGGTGCCAAGGGAAGAGTGCACAGAACAAACCCAGGGCATCACTGAAAACCTCAGCCAGGAGACAACACAACCCAAACCCAGATTCCTCTATTTGGTGTCTGCTGGAGATGCTGACATGAGAGGAATCAACAGTATTTCTCAGTGGGAATGAGCAATCTCTGCTGTCTGTCCTATTGAATGTCTCTCTCATTTCCACATGGGCATCAGGATCCATAAGAAGGTAGTTGGGAATCGTCCTCAGGAAGTCTTTTCAATAGTTCATGACAGAGGATAAGGATGAAATCCCATAATCTGCCCCCTGCAAAATCATCCCCAAGCCAAGGCTGTATGTTCAGAGCAGGTCTGGATATATTTATCTACAGAAGGTGTTTAAAGGAACAATTCCTTGAGCTCAGTGACTGCAGATGCTACAAGTACAGCCTGGCTCAGCCTGCAGGGCCTGAAAACTCTTCCTGGTCTATTTTTCCACATTTGGATGCTGAAGGAAGTGAGAGAAAGGATTGCACAGGATGTATGGTGGGGTCCATCACAAGTGTTTCCTTGTATATAAAGCTTTGCTTTGGAAGGTTAGTGATGTCTGGAGTGCAGGTTTGCTCCAGGCTTAGTTCTTCTTCAAAGGATCTGTCTTTGAAGGCAAATCAAAATAGGCCAACATTGATTTTGAAGCATCAGAGCCTCTGATTCCCTGAAATAGTGTTGTTTTGTTTTTCCTTTAAGAGCTGTGAGCTCCTTAGTGTCAGCAGCACTGATGATTACCAAATTCCTAGAAGGCCAGATGGGGACATCAGTGTGACAGGAAGCAAAGACCACAAGAAAAGACCCAACAGGACTTTTTTTCTGCGAACTCCAGCAGCTTGCAAAAGGTTTTTGGGATGGGATTCATCTCACTTACATCTCAGAGGGCCAAAAAAAAAAAAATCTCTAAACCTGACCTAATCATAGAATTGTTTGGGATGAAAGGGACCTTCAGGATCATTTCATTCCAACCCTCCTTGATATATTCCGCTAGTCCAGGTTGTTCAATCACCAGAGCCCACAGAAATCAGGAACGCTGGTGCCAAGTTCCAAAGTTAAATCTCCCTTCAAAATGCAAACAAAAAAACCTTTGAAAGTCAACTCTGGAGGTCTCCGTGTCACACCTGGAATTCTGTCATCATGTTCTCCTGGAAAACTGAGCATCCCCTTTCTAGCAGCCAATCATAAATGCATCAAGATCAGCTTTGCTGTGAGTTACAACTGATCTCCCTGCAGCCACCCCAGAAATTAAATTACCCAATAAGTGACAATAAGTTATTTCCACAACTGAGTTCAGCTCAAGCACGGCTGAAGTTCAAGCCCAGAGGAGACAGGTTATATCTTTCCATGGGATTTTCCAGAATCTGGATGATGCCCAGTGCAAAGATAGGCTGGGTCCTATCACAAGTTTCTCTCTAATTTAAATCACAGTGAACTTTTAGGTCTGGACAAAACTCATTCAGCTCCTCCTGAGCTTTTTGGGACTGGGGTCTCTGAATTGGGATTTAGGACCGTCTTTCTCGACGGAGCCAGAGCAGATGAAAGGCTTCTCAAGGCCAGTGGTGCCACCTAATGGGAAAATTCCCAAGGAATGAGTTTCTCGGAAGTGAAATCCTTATCTGGAGTGTTGCTAGGTGACGTAGGGATGGAAATCAGGAGCTCTGACGTAAGTCTCTCTTTTCTGCTTCTTTACGACCATTGCTCCGTCAATCCATTCCCTTATCCCCAGAATCCGAGCCACACCCGCGGGATCGCCCTGGGAATTTCAGCCAAGTTCCTGCTTAAATCCATTCTCAGCAAGCCCTGAAGCTACCAAAGCGTTTTTTGTGTCCTTCTTCACGCTCACTCTGGAGAGGAAATTCTCCCAGATTTCAGGATTATGAAGAGTCAAGCAGGAAACAAAAGGGAGTGAGGGAGTGCTGTGGCAGAGACCAGGACTCGGGGGGTTTTCTCCTTCGTTTTGCAAATGAGAGGTGGCACAGGCTCTGCATTCCAACCTCCACAGGCTGCTGCAGCTCAGATCCCTCTGGGATCACACTGTGGCTCTGCAAAAGAAATGATAATATCTCAGAAGTTCCCACATGGCAACCCCCTGAAACCCCTCCAAATCATAAATAATCATGAGACTGCACAGGAATGGGCTGAGAAGCTTGTCCTGATCTCAAGAGACTGTTTTGTCTTCCAAGCATTTTTCCATGACAATCTCACTCACCATTATATCCCCGCTACCTTTATTTTTCAGGAGTGTGTTACACAATTAAAACAGGGTCTGGGTTGTTCTCAGGTCTCATCTCACCTCTGCCATCAATAAATCATAAATTCTAAGCTTTCTCGTTCAGGCTTCCTTTATTTCCATTTCTCTGAAGTTGAGCTATTTCCAAGATTCTTTTAATTTTTTTTTTCCTGAGATAAAGAGGTTTGTAAGGGCTCACAAGAAGAGAATTATGTGATGTGTTTTCAGAGCATTGTTTCTGCTCTTCTTGGGGAGAGGGTACAAGTGAAGGCAGGGGAGAATCTGGGCCCTCTTTCAGTGCCTCTCTGAGCTGAAACACCATTACAGGCGAGAAGGAACCTCACAAAACCCCTGAACAATTTTGTGGTTGAAGAAGGGACTAACTTTAGGGCAAAGGGGAGAAACCTTCAATTAAGCAAGTTCAAGTCATTAATTCTAGCAAGGAGCTGAGCTTTGCTGGTAATGAGGACTCTGCAGCTGTGGCTGGTGCTGCTCAAAGCCCCAAGTGCTACCTGGCAGAGGTGGTGGGGCACCAGTGATTGTCCTCAGAGCTCAGGTTCATAAACCATGGGATGGTTTGGGTTGGAAGGGACTTAAAATTCATCTCATTCCAACCCCCTTCCATGGGCAGGGACACCTTTCACTAGGCCAGGTTGCTCCAAGCCCATCCAATGTGGCCATGGACACTTTTAGGGATGGGGCAACCACAGCTTCTCTGAGATAACTGTGCCAGGGCCTCACCACCACCACAGGGAAGAATTTCTTCATAATATCTAATCTAAACCTTCCCTCCTTCCCTCTGTGTCCTGTCACTTCAAGCTCTTGTCCCTCTCCATGGTTCTTGGAGCCCCTTCAGGCACTGGAAGGGGCTCTGATGTCTCCCTGGAGCCTTCTCTTCTCTGGGATGAACAAATCCATTTATCTCAGCCTTTCCTGATAGGAGAGGAGTTCCATCTCTCTAAAAATCTTTGTGGCCTCCCCTGGACTTGCTGCAGAGAACACCCAACCCCCACCCCCAGCCCCACCCCATCAGTGACTCAGAATGACACCACTTTGCAGGGCAGTCCAGGACACAGGACTGGGAACAGGCAGTTGATGGAACAAAAAAATACTCCTTTATATGGCAGGTTTTGCTGATGAATTGAAAATGGTGTTCCTCTTTCATAGATTCAGACTGGTTGAGGTCAGAAGGGTCCTCATGGAGGTCCCCTGGTCCAAACTCCTGCTCAGGCAGGAACACCTACAGCCAGTTGTCCAGGACCACGTCCAAAATGGGACCTCCACCTCTCAGGGCAACGTTTGCCATCTCTCTCATTCTCTCCTCAGTTGAGAGCTGCTCCAGGTCCCTTCATCCTCCCCTGGGCCTTTTGCTGGACTCTCTCCTGTACGTCCATGTCTGTCTTGGACTGCAGAGCCCACAAAAGTGGAGGAAACTCCTGCTGAAGCCCGGGATTGAACCAGGGACCTTTAGATCTTCAGTCTAACGCTCTCCCAGCTGAGCTACTTCAGCCCTGCTGTGGCTGGAATTGTCACAAAACCTGTTGAAACACGAAGATCTTTCAGCCCTTTGCTGTCCAAACTGGCTTCCCCAATGCCCCTCCAGGCAGATTCTCATAGAATCACAGAATGGTTGAGGTTGGAATGGACCTAAAAAATCATCTCCTTTCAACCCCCTGCCATGGGCATTGATGCCTTCCACTAGATCAGGCTGCTCAAAGTGACTTTTCCTTTCATATCTCTCAACCCAAGAGCTTCTGCATCCAGAAAGGAGTTCATGTGTAGGACTCAGCCTGAGGGCTGACAGTGCTTCTCAGATCTCAGCACTTTCCAGCCTCAAATGCTTGAGAACTCTTGCCTGTTAGAGCAGAGAGTCCTTTTATTGATGAAAGAAGTGGGACACGGGGGAACAAGTGGATTTTTCAGGCTTTTTTTTCCCTAGGTTTACTGAGCCACTGCTCAGCTCCTCTGGGAAAAACAGCAAATCCCAACCTGGCTTGTGAAAACTTATTTGCTTAATTTTACCATATGGAACATCACAAATTGATATTTTAAAGGCAGGATATCCCTTCCAAAAGTGTCCAGAAAGGGTGGGTGAAAGAGTTGCCACTCCAAACCTTTCCATTTGAAACAGCCCCTTCTCCACATGCAGACCCAGCTGAGGAAAGGCAGAGGAGAGGGAGTTTTCAGAGGAACAGGGTCAAACAGCCAAACTTTGCTGCAGATCCAAGAGCACAGAGCATGGAATCAATGAAAAGGTTGGGTTGGAAGGGATCTTTAAGATCATCCAGCTCATCCACAGGCAGGGACACTCCCCACAATCCCAGGTTGGTCCAAGCCCTCTCCAACCTGCCAGAGATGGGGCAGCCACAGCTTCTCTGGGCAACCTATGCCAGTGTTGGAGCAGGTCAGGTGAGTGACTGACCACACAACAAAGCAAATTTCAGGAAAACCCAGGTCAGGAACACCCTCTCCCCACGAAAAAACCAGACCTCCATGATTTTCTCTGGTGGAGCATCATCTGGGAAGCTGACATGGAAAACAGGCTTGAAAACTTCTCAGTTCTCTTGGCCTATTGTGTCACGTATCATACCATGATGTGCAATAGTTTAACTACACTTAAATCACCCTAAACTACATAAATTACTTCCAATAATCTGTCTTCTTTCCCAGTGCTGGCACATTTTTATTCCAGAACACAGCAATCTTGCCATCTTCCATATAATTGTATATGTAATTCATCTCTTCCTCTTAAATAAATAAGATTTATGTTCCCCGGTATGCAACAGTCACATAATTTTCTCTGTCTTCAAGTGTTTCAAAAAGAAAGGCAGCTGAAAAAGATTGGGGGGTAAATCTGTGCTTAAATATAAAAGGTTTGGGAACAAATAAACTCCAGGAATAATTCCCAAATCTAAATGTTATTGTTTAACAACTTGAGTTTTAAACCCTTTGCCCCAAAGTGGAATGAACAAGGTTGTTTTTTGATGCAGCTGCTGCTTGTTTATCCAACTCCAGCTTTGTGGGCAGCCCCTGGGCAGGGGATTTCAGAGGGCACATGGAGAGAGTCCTCATCCAAACCACTCCAAAAACTCCATGCTGTGTGTAGAGGGAGGAGGGATTGGGGGATGAAGCCAATGGGCATCACCAAGATGTGACACCCTCTGGCTGTTCTTGGCTTCCCTCAGCTGGAAGGAAAGCAGAGCCACCACAAAGTTTGCCTAAGTCTATAGCAGGGCCATGCAAGGCTCCAGAGGAAATTTGGACATGGGGAAAGGAGTTGAAGCTTCTTGAGCTCCCTTCCACAGCAGCCTCCTGCAGTTGAAGGCCATCAGTTCACTCAGCTGCTTCATGTCTATGCAAGGATGATAGAATCCCAGAATCCCAGAATGGTTTGGGTTGGAAAGAACCTTAGAGTTCATCTAGTTCCAACTAGGACACCTTCCACTAGACCAAGTTGCTCCAAGCACCATCCAACCTGGCCTTGGACACTTCCAGGGATGGGACTTCCAGGGTTGGAGCAGCCACAGCTTCTCTGGGAAACCTGTGCCAGGGCCTCACCACCCTCACAGGGAAGAATTTCTTCCCAATATCCCATCTAAACCTGCCCTCTGTCAGTTGGAAGACACTCCCCCTCATTCTGTCACTTCAGGCTCTTGTCAATGGTCTCTCTTCATCTTTATTGTTGTCTCCCTTCAGGTACTGGAAGGCCACAGTTAGGTCACCCCAGAGTCTTCTCTTTTCCAGGATGAACAATTTCAACTCTCCCAGTCTTTCCTCCCAGCAGAGCTGCTCCATCCCTCTGATCATCCTGGTGCCTCCTCTGGACTCGCTCCAACAGCTCCATGACCTTCCTGTGCTGGAGACCCCAGAGCTGGAGGCAGCACTCAGGGATCCCCCTTCCCTTTGACATCTTGCTGTTTCAACTGTGGGATTCAAAGATTTACCCAGTCTTAGGTCTGGGTCCATGATTCAGCTTCATTCTTTGTCCATAAAAACCAGATAATCTCTGACAAGGAAAAACACCTCGATGTGCAGGATAGAAAGGGATTATGACATGTGTGAAGAATGAGAGGTTCTACATCTTCATGGTTATCAAAACTTTGATCCAGTCCTGAAGGCTACACAAAATGCTTTTCCATCCTTGGGAGACTCCTCCAGGCACTCCTCCCTTTCACACATGGGATGTGTGATGCTTCTTTCCATGGTTTCTCCACCAAAATTCCACTGCAGCTACTTTGGCAGCTTCTGCAAGTGCACAATAAGCTTCCTTGGATAGACAGACATTCCCTGGCAAGGTCTGAGACTGGCAGTGCCAGCTGGAGGTGTTTCATAGGATATGTTGGGAAGGGGGGAAACAGGAGCTGGAAATCTCTTTGGAAGCCTGGTAGTTAACACCAGGCTGTTGGGAAGTCTTCACTCAGGGTCCAGGCCTGGAGATGTCTCCTGGGGGAAGGTGGCTAAGGCAAAATACTCTCCTAAAAGTTTGCTGCTTGAGATACATGTGGCATAAATAGATTCTTGGGCTTGGCATTTAGACAGGAGATGAGGTTTAAATCCCCAGCCTGTCTGAGAAGGCCAGAACTTCCAGAACTAAGACTCATGCTCTGCTTACCTGGCTATAGGTATCCTGCAGAACTTACAGTACCTAAAGAGGGGTCACAGGAAGGATGGAGAAGGTCTTTTGACAATGGCAAACAGGGATAGCAGAAGGGGTGATGTCTTTAAGCTGAAGGAGAGTAGATTTAAACTGGGTATTAGTAAGAATTTCTTGGCTGAGGGTGGTGAGGCCCTGGCACAGGTTGCCCAGAGAAGCTGTGGCTGCCCCATCCCTGAAAGTGTCCAAGGGCAAGTTTGGCAGGTATGGGAACAACCTGGTCTAGTGGAAGGTGTTCCTGCCCATGGCAGGGAGGTTGGAACTGGATGATCTTCAAAGTCTCTTCCAATCCAAAACACTCCATGATTCTGTGACACTTCCAGAAAACATGGACAGGATCAAGCCCTGCAAACAACATAAACCCAGCAGAGCAAACATCCTTGGAGGACCCATCTCCCCCACATCACTTTGACATTTGAAACATGGGAATAATTGAACATGGGGTGTTACAAGGGCATTGCTTTAAAGCCAGAGACGTCCCTGAGCAGTAAACAAGATAATGGCACTAATTAGCCAGCCCCAAGCCATGCAATTGATTCTCCATGGCTGATGCATCCAGAGGGAAATGGACCTGAGTGACACTGAGTTTGATGAGAAGACTGACAGGTTTGAGGCGTGGAAGAATCGACCCAGAGGGACTCATGGCATGTTATCTGGGTCCTGTGTGGCAGGAATGACTTTGGTGCCCGGGATCAAACATCCAGACAGGATCTGGAGGCAAACAAGTCTTGTCCTTCCCCTTCCCCCTGTATTTCTCAAGTTGACATGTGCCAATAAACCCTCTGGAAAGGCTGGAAGGATAAGGGTGTCCTGGATGTAAAGTAAACTCCAGCTGTTCTGACCTGTTTCTAAACAGGCAATTTAAATTCTTTTTCCAATATTTTCCCAAATGTGATGAGACTTCTGCTTTTGCTACTGCCATTTATTTCACAGGAGTCAGCAGATAAGAGCTCAGTGGCTACCACACCATTCCTGAAATTCATGTAGGATAATATCCAGGTCTGTCTGCAGTTACAATAAACCAAAAACATGCACAGAAAAGTAGCATTTCACACCCTTGTGCACAGAAAACTGTAGCTGCTGCTGTAACTTGTGTTTAAGGGTATCCCATGCATATCCCATCCCTGTCCAAAGCAAGTTTCTCCTGCCCTCTCTCCCCTTCTCCACTTTCCAGTTTCCCCCTCCCCACCCCCAGACATCAAACTTTCAATCTTCATAAGGAAAGGGAAAAAAAGACAATAAATCGCTGAGCTCTGACTTTCAGACCCAGCGTCCCCCAGGTGGGAAAAGCCTGAGCAAAGCCTGTAAACAGCACATTGCAGAGCAACTCCCACTCCCCGAAGCTGCTGCTTCTCCCTCCTGCCTCTCCCTCCGAAGGCAGCGCGGGGATGAGTCAGAGCTAAAAGCATCTCCCTCCCCGTGGGGCAGGGGCTCCGCCTTGCCCACCTGCCTGCCCCCGCCGAGCAGGTGGGTGGTGCAGCCCCCCGGGCACTGCCTGTGAGTCAGGGGGCCCCAAAATATCCCCGCGGAGGGAGGCAAAGCCACCTGCAGGCTCCTGCTCATCTGACATTTAAAGGGTGTTTTATCCCAGCAGGGCATAGCAGGGCTAGAGGGGGAGAAGCTTCCATCGGGCTGGAGCTCTGAGAGTGCTGGGATACCGAATCCTAACATGGAGGAGCAGCCTCCACGGAGGTCTGGGAATTCTGTGATACCAAATCCTAACATAGAGGAGAAGCTTTCATCAGTCTGGAGCTCTGAGAGTGCTGGGATACCAAATCCTAGCACAAGGGAGAAACCTCCATGGAGCTCTGGGAATGCTGTGATGCCCAATCCTAACATAGAGGAGAAGCTTCCATTGGGCTGGAGCTCTGGAAATGCCCTGACAACAAACCCCAACATGGAGGAAAGGCCTCCATGGAGCTCTGGGAATGCCCTGATACCAGATCCTAGCAGGGGGGAGAAAACTCCATGGAGCTCTGGGAATTCTGTGTTGCCAAATCCTAATATGAGGGAGAAGTCTTCATCAGTCTGGACCTCTGGGAATGCCAGAGTACCAAATCCTAACATGGAGAAGAAGCCTCCATGGAGCTCTAGGAATGCTGTGATGCCAAATCCTAACATGGGGGAGAAGCCTCCATGGAGTTCTGGGAATGTTGTGATGCCAAATCCTAATATGAGGGAGAAATCTTCATCAGCCTGGAGCTCTGAGAGTGCTGGGATACCAAATCCTAGCAGGGGGGAGAAACCTCCATGGAGCTCTGGGAATGCTGTGATACCAAATCTTAATATGAGGGAGAAGTCTTGATCAGTTTGGAGCTCTGGGAATGCCAGAGTACCAAATCCAATCATGGGGGAGAAGCCTCCATGGAGCTCTGGGAATGCTGTGATGCCAAATCCTAACATGGGGGAGAAGCCTCCATGGAGTTCTGGGAATGCTGTGATGCCAAATCCTAACAGGGGGAAGAAGCCTCCATCAGTCCAGAGCTCTGGGAATGCCCTGACAATAAAACCCAACATGGAGGAGAAGCCTCCATGGAGCTCTGGGAATTCTGTGCTACCAAATCCCAACATGGAGAAGCCTCCATGGAGGTCTGGGAATGCCATGATGCCAAATCCCAACATGGAGGAGAAGCCTCCATGGAGGTCTGGGAATACCATGATGCCAAATCCTAACATGGGGGAGAAGCCTCCTCGAAGCTCTGGGAATGTTGGGATACCAAATCCTAGTATAGAGGAGAAACCTCCATCAGTCTGGAGCTCTGGAAATGCTCTGACAACACATCCTGATATGGGGGAGAAGCCTCCATGGAGTTCTGGGAATGCCCTGATACCGAATCCTTTGGGGGCTGCTGAAAATCTGAGCCCTCTGAGGTTTGTAGGAGGGTGGTCCTGCCCCATCAACAGCTTTTCCCTATCCAGAAACTATTTCAGGATCAGTGGTCAACCCAAGAGCAGCATGAGGGGGAGATTCCAGGGAATAGTTGCAGACCATTGTCACTGAGAGTGATTATGCAAACAAGTGTAACTAAATCTGGGAACAATCTTTGTCCTTCACGATGGCTCCCTGGATTATTTGATGTGTAATTTAATCCCTGTGGCTCTGACAGAGAAGCTGCATCCACTGAAACGTCCTAGAGCTGGTGGCAAAGGAGGGGTTTGTGCCTCTTAGGAATTCAGAGCCTCACCCTTTCCCCAAAAAATGGAAAATCCTTGAACTGAGGCTTTCCACATAAAAGAAGACAGGACTAAATGTAATGTCATGCAGCAAAGGGCTTCTTTTTATTTAAATAGATGATATTGGGGGAGAAATAAAGAAGTTTGACCCTCAGTCTGAATTTGTAAAGTATTTCAGCACTAAGCCCTACATTTTTGTTACTAAAGTGTTTTCATTCAATCACAGAGTCCCAGAATGGTTTGTTTGGAAGGGACCTTAAAGATCATATTGTTCTAATCCCCTGCTCAACTCTCTCCTGTTTGTCCATGTCTGTCTTGGACTGCAGAGCCCACAAAAGTGGAGGAAGCTCCTGCTGAAGCCCGGGATTGAACCAGGGACCTTTAGATCTTCAGTCTAACGCTCTCCCAGCTGAGCTACTTCAGCCCTGCTGTGGCTGGAATTGCCACAAACCCTCTTGAAACATGAAGATCTTTCAGCCCTTTGCTGTCCAGACTGGCTCAGTGGACACTTAACTCCTGTTCTGTCACTGGGGACCACAGAGAAGAGCCTTTCTTAAAAAGCACCAAACACCCAGGAAAATATAATGTGTCCACCCAGGAAAATATAATGTGTCCACCCAGGTCAGACTGATGGCCCTTATAGGCCATTTCTCTATCTCTGAAAAAGGCACAGGGAGATGCTCCACAGGAGATCACGGGAGTGTGGCTGAAGTTCATTCCCCTTGTGCCATAGTCAAGAAGTTGGAAGGAACATCTCCACCTGTCTGTTCAGCATCTGTCTTTGGGTGTTTAAACCACAGATTGGTTTGGGTTGGAAGGGACTTTCAAGTTCATCCAGCTCCAAACCCCCTGCAATGGGAAGGGACACCTTCCACTAGCCCAGGTTGCTCCAAGCCCCATCCAACCTGGCCTTGGACACCTCCAGGGATGGGGCAGCCACAGCTCCTCTGGGAATTCCATTCCAGTCCCTCACCACCTTCCCAGGGAAGAATTTCTTCTTAATATCTCATCCAAACCTACCCTTCTTCAGTGACTTTTTGCCCCATAGTGAAAGATAAACTTCAGTTATCATCCAAATAAAGTTCCTCCTGAGGGAAGATACTCCACCTCTAAAACTTACACTGCTGCAAGACTGTATTTATTATCTTTCAGATTTATTCCAAACAGTAACTGCTGATCATCCAGCAACAGCCAGAGGGAAAAGGGAAAATAAAAAAAAAATAAAAAAGGAAAAATTATGCTGTTGAAAAGTTTTGAAAACAAGCAAACTGTGAGTTTGCTGAGTCTTCCCCCATCTGCTGCATTTCACTCTGTTCTCACAGCCTTGAGAAACAGACCCCAACTAATTGCACAATTTTGCCTGCAAATCCACAGCCTGGTTGGGTTTAGCCAGCTTTGGTTTGTTTTTTTTTTCCTAACATCTCCCCAGGATGCAGAAAGCCCATCATTTCCCCACTGTCCTAATGCAAGAGAAATTGAGTGGTGGTGGGGAGATGTTGTGTCCATTAGACACCAAGAGCTGGGAGGCTTGTCCATAAATCATGTGGACAACAGCAGTTGGCATCTCCCCTGGGTGGTGAAGCCTAAGAGTGAAACCCACAAAGCCTGGACAATTCCATTGGGAATCCCAGGCCAAATTCTCACCAAGGTGGTGTTTCCTGGAGCTCTGGGTATGACCCACCAAACCTAAGGAGAACACTGTGGTCTCTGTGGAATGTTCACCACTCCTTCTGCGTGGTGTGGGCAGTGCAAGTCCACTCTGCCTCTTCATTTGCCTTCCAGCAACACAAAAATAACAACCACAGACTCATGGAATGGTTTGGATTGGAAGGAACCTTCAATATCACCTCATTCCAACCCCCCTGCCATGGGCAGGAACACCTTCCACTAGACCAGGTTGCTCCAAACTCCATCCATCTTGGCCTTGAACACTTCCAGGGACGTGGAGTCCAACCTGCTGATCACTCAGCCTGTGAGAAAAGGTTTCATCCCAGAGCTAAGATGGATGGATACAGGCTGGGATGACACACAGGGATTAAAAAAACCCAACCCTTCTGTTACTTAAATGGCTGAGTTTGAGAAATGCCAGCCAAGTATTGTATGCAGAGACAGCTGTAGATAAACAGCCTTAGAGGCAGATACATATTTTTAAAATAAAAATTATTCTTTCCACAGAATAGCACAAATATCTCCAAAGCTGTGGCCAGACTTGCCAAGAGCTGATATTTTCCCAGGAGCAGTGGGAGTCTCTTTTACTGGCAGGATTCTGCCATGCAGGACATGCCAACTTGTCTCTGATATCACACAGACAACGTGATAACTAATTGGGATAAATACCCACACGCAGCTGCTGGGCTTCCCCCAGGAGAAGACACAGCCCACACGTGGGGGAGGTGGGTTTGTGCAATGTGGGCCATGACAAAAAGCTTTGCTTTGCCAGGGCCAACCTTCCCGGTGGGTGAGTGACAAGTGTTTCCTTCTGCATCCTCAGCAAGCCTGGCAGACACCGTTGGCTCTGGGGTTGTCTAATTATAGCCAGTGTTTTAGGACAAGAAATAAAAGATGAGCCTGTAAAACTCAGAGCTGGGTGAGAAATTGGAGCAAGGTGAGAAGTTCTCACCTGAACAGCTTCTTGGGCTCATTCTGGGGCAAGAAAATTGCAGGGTCAGAACGTGGAGGAGTCACCACCCCTGGAGGTGTTCAAGGAGTGAGTGGATGTGGCACTCAGAGCTCTGGTCTGGTTGACAAGGTGATGATAACTCAAAGGTTAGACTTGATGATTCTGTGATTCTGTGATTCCCAGAATGCCAACACCCTGACTCGTGATGGGACACACCTTTTCCATAGGTAAATGCTTTCACTGGTGCATTCCAAAAGTCCCTAATGCCAGAGCAACTCAGAGGGTGGATTTTGATTATTCCCAAAGGTGAAGTAGAGCACTTGCAGAAGATGCCCAGGTCTGCAGATGTGCTGGTAAGTGTGTTACTGGGGCTGGGAGTGCTCAGATGGCCCTGAGACAGAGCTCTTCAGGACATTTCAGATCTCCTCAAGCAGAAACCAGCCATAGGATGACCACATCTGCCATAGAATGACCACATCCAATGGGATGTAGTTCAACAAGGCCAAGGGCAGGTCCTGCCCTTTGGCCACCCCAACCCCCTGCAGCGCTCCAGGCTGGGCACAGAGTGGCTGGAGAGCAGCCAGGCAGGAAAGGACCTGGGGGGACTGAGGGACAGGAAGCTCAACAGGAGCCAAGAGTGTGCCCAGGTGGCCAAGAAGGCCAATGGGATCCTGGCCTGGATCCAAACTAGCGTGGCCAGCAGGCCCAGGGCAGTGACCCTTCCCCTGGACTCTGCCTTGGGGAGGCCACACCTTGAGTGTTGTGTTCAGTTCTGGGCCCCTCAGTTGAGGAAAGAGATTGAGGGGCTGGAGCGGGGCCAGAGAAGAGCAACGAGGCTGGAGAAGGGACTGGAGCACAAGTGCTGTGGGGAGAGGCTGAGGGAGCTGGGGGTGTTTAGCCTGGAGAAGAGGAGGCTCAGAGGTGACCTCAGCACTGTCTGGAACTGCCTGAAGGGAAGTTCTGGCCAGGTGGGGGTTGGTCTCTTCTCCCAGGCACTCAGCAATAGGACAAGGGGGCACGATGGGCTCAAGCTCTGCCAGGGGAAATTGAAGCTGGAGATGAGAAAAAAATTCTTTGCAGAGAGAGTGCTCAGGCATTGGAATGGGCTGCCCAGAGAGGGGGTGGATTCCCCATCCCTGGAGGTTTTTAAGGTGAGCTTGTCCATGGCACTGAGTGCCATGATCTGGTAAAGGGACTGGAGTTGGACCAAGGGCTGGACTTGATGATCTCAGAGGTCTTTTCCCAACCCAATCGACTCTATGATTCCACATCTGCCATAGGATGACCATATCCTTGACCAGCTCAAGTCAGGTTCATCACTCTCAACTCATTCTGGTCCATCCCATCCCACCTCCCCATTTCTGGGATAACTGCAGGCAGAGCAATCTCAGCTCTGCTCTGGCCCAAGGTGGGTTTCTCCATCCGAGTCACTCTCGGCTCCTGCACAGCTAATGCCACAAGGCTGAGGGCACAGTTTATCTCCACCTGCAGCAGGTGGAGAAAGTCAGTCAGAGGAATCACATCCTAAAAATTTCTCACTATTGAATCCTTCAGAGGGGTGCAACTTCTCTCCTACGAGGAAAGAGTTGGGATTATTTAAGCTGGAGAAGAGCAGGCTCTGGAGAGACCTTATTGGAGCCTTTCAATACTTCAAGAGGGATTTTAAGAAAGATGGAAACAGAGTTTTCAGTGGGGTGAGTAGTGATAGGACAAGAGGTAAAGGGTTTAAGCTAAAAGAGGGGAGATTTAGACTAGATATAAGGAATAAATTTTTTACTGTTTGGAGGGGTGGAACACTGGAATAGGTTGCTCAGAGAGGTGGTAGATGCCCCATCCCTGGAAACATTCAAGTCCAGGTTGGACTCTGAGCAACCTGATCTAATTGAAGAGATCCCTGACCACTGCAGGACTAGATGAACATTAAAGGTCCCTTTCAACCCAAACCACTCTATGATTCTGTGATAAAGGGGACTGACTGGGACCAGCTCAGAGGGAGTTCTCTCAGGTGAGATGAGGTGGATTCCAACCCAAATATCTGTAAGTTACTAATCCCAGGGATTACATTGCTAAAAAGGCAAGTAAGTTGTGGACCTCCCCAAGGACACAAATGTGCCCCCACTCCTCATTTCTTTCACAAAGCCAGACTGTTCTGCTGTTAGGCTGGATGTAAACCAGGGCAGGACTGGGGTGGGTTAAACCCTGCCTGGCCTGAACAGTTCCAGCTGGACATCACAAACCCCTGCCAAGTCCAAAGTGCTTAAAACTCTTGACCAGAGGGCAAAGTGTGCAGTGTCCCATCCTGGTGATGGTTTTGAGAGCCTGGCTGTAAACCCAAGGATATCTGACCATCTGTGTCTTTGTTTCTCTTACCTGCCACAGTCAGTTGAGCCCAGATACAGAACTGTTGCACTCACAGCTATAAAATAAGACAATAATAAATAATAAACTCCTTTACAATAAGAGTTCATTACTGAACGAGAAACTTTCAGGCTTTATAGGTCATAATACTCCTAATAAAAATTAAAAATAGGAAAGGAGGCATATCTTATTTGATTGCTCCTCAAGCCACACTTTTTGTCTTTCTTCATCTTTTCCATCTGCCTGACTCATCCCAGTCCTGCCCTCTCCAAGTTCTTTTTCCACCCTGAGGGCATAATAAGCTCTGTGTCCCATCCTAAGGGCCACCCATGTATTTTGTTGGTGGGAATCTTCAGGCACAAGGAAATGTGGCAAGTCTTGGCCTATCCAAGATAGAGAAATTCCAGGCAGTGATTTGAGTGTCCAAGTCCAAGTGTTTCTGGAAATAACTAAAAACCTAAAAAGCCTCCATTTTGGACAACAAAAGTGCTTTAAGCATTTGAACTGCTGCTTTGATGGGAAATGACTAAAAACTAAAACAGGCAAATGCTGTGAGCTTGGAAAGTGCTGGTTGTCCCATGGGGCCAACACTCTGCTGATTGAAGAGACACTCCAGGTGACCAGCACAGGAGAAGCACTTTGTACGTGAAGGGTTTCACCTAAAAAACTAATTCCTCCCTGTTTAAGAGAGTTTTCAATAATCTGCCCTTGGACTTGCTGGTCTGGACCCAACTTCACCACCACCTTCACTTACAGTTGCTCACAGTGTCCAGCTCGAGACAGGCAGGTGCCAGCAAACTAAAAGAGGAGAGGTTTAGATGAAATGTGAGGAAGAAGTTCTTCATTTAGAGGGTGGTGAAGGACTGGAATGGATTACCCAGAGAAGCTGTGGCTGCCTCATCCCTGGAAGTGTCCAAGGCCAGGTTGGAGAGGGCTTGGAGCAACCTGGGATAGAGTAAGGTGACCCTGCCCATTGCAAGGGGTGGAACTGGATGATATTTCAGGTCCCTTCCAACCCAAACCATTCACTGATTCCATGACAAGTAACTCTCTCCTTTCCCTGTTATAGAACAAAACCTGGTGCTATAACCTTGCCTGGAAAAGCCCTGACACATCCCAGGGCACCAAAATCATGATTCTGTTGGTGGAGAATTCCTCTCTGTCCAGAACACACACTACAAACCTCCCAAGAAAGAACAACAGCTATTATTTCTCCAAGGGGCATATTCCTCCTGGAGTTTAAAGACGAAGAGCTCCAAGGGTTTCAATGAGCCAACTTGAAGGTTGTCTCTTCAACTTTCTCCTTGTAGGGATGGTTTGGAAAAGGGGCAGTGGTTTTGAGTCTGTTCTGTTTGATTCAATCAGACTAATTCAGATGGCAGGATCTTCATTAAAGCTGTAACAGGAGATAATTTCCATTTAGAAGTGACTCCAAATGACCCTTCATAGGCATTAACTCATTTCACGCAGAGCTGATGCCACTTTTAACTTGTTTTCATGTAGACACCAGAGACCTTCTGGAACTTACTAAGAGCAGAGCTTAGATGGAAGATTTCCATCTCTCAGTCCAATTTAACATGGTAAGAAATTTAACTAAGGCGTAGTTAAATGGTAATTAACAGAGTGATATGGGATTTTTAATTGATAATGTGATAGCCCTTAAAGCCCCAATATTATGCACCAGACAAACTGATGTGGAGGTCACAGCACTGAAGGGCACTTAGTTTAAAACTTTCTCACTAGAAGTTTTCACTAAACTTAAATTCTTGGGTTAAAAACAGATGAAAAATGCCTGTTTGATAAATTCAAAATTATTCCAGACTTTGTGTGAATTTCGCAAGTTATTTGGTCTCAGACAGACAAACAAAAAACAGCAGGAGGCAGAAAATGTGTAGGAGACAAAGCATCTCATGTTAAAAATATTTTGATTTTCTGATTGGAAATGATATTTATTCCATCAGAAGGGTTTTTGAGCAGAAATCAAAGACTGGGCACTGAAGTGGAACATCCCCTTTGAGTGAGAGCATTGTCTGCTTTCCAGTTTAGCAGAGACAAACAATGTTTGATCAGACTCTGTGCAAAATATGCTGCTGGGCTTTCCCCCCCCCACCCCATAAAAGCTGCAAACCATAAGTAAAATAATCAATCACTTTCCCACACATATCTCATATTCAAGAGTTTAATCTCTCTGCTGGAAGATGTGTTTATCAGAAATTAAGGCACAGGATCTAAATGGAGTTCATGGCGTTCTTATCCTCACTCTGAAGAAAGTTTCCCACTCCCAGAAACATTTTGATCCCTCCAGCATCAACATTCAGAGTGGGTGGCAGCTCCTCTCAGTATTCCCCACACAGTCCTTAATAAATTGTCTGGTCAGTCAGGATGATGGGAAAGCTGCAGAAAATATGACAGCAAGTCAATAAGGGATGAAGGCGACATTTTAAACCAACGTCGGGTTGCCCCAGTTTTCCAGCAAGTTCCTCAAGGTGTGCAGAATTCCCAAAGCTGTGCTGTGAGGAGAGAAAATTCCTGTCAGAGATTTATGGAGGGGACTTGGAGGTGCTTAAGAAACTGGGATTTCTGCCTTCTCAAAGGAGATTTACAGAGGTGCACACACAGCTCGAAGCAGAGCTGTACATGCACCACACGAGGGAGAAAACACACCCACACTTCACAGGCAAAGTAGGTGATGTCTGAGGAGAGGAGAAAAGGGGGGTTTGCATTTTAAAATGTATGTGAAAACAGCTAAGAATTGGTATGTCATGTGAAAGGGGGCAGTTTAAACTTTTGCCTGCCCCAGGAAAGTCCTGGTGTCCCACAGCCTGTTGGTGTCTCATAACAAGACCCTTCACCAACCGATTCACGAGGTTGGAGGAAACTTCAACCACCCTTTTATAGGGGGGACTCAACAGAGTGAAGACCCCTCAGTGGGTCCTGCCAAGGTGTTTCTCACTGCTGGTGACTGCAAGGACTGACTTTAACAGTTCATGGAATAGCTCTCCTTATTAATACCAGTTGTGACACGTGAATAAGGTTAGAAGGTTGTTGGTGATAGTTCCTATCTACAAAAATCAGTTTTAAAGCAATCTAGTGATGCATTTTTAGCAAGCACAAGCTCTGAGATACAATTCAACCTCCTAATGTGCTCTGGGGTGAGCACAAACACAAGCTCTAGTCCCAAAAGCAGCATCTAACAACTGTAGAGTATAATTCTAACCCAAGGCATCCCTTCAGGGGGAGAAGGTGGGTTCAGCCTGTTGACTGAAATTTCAGTGGAGTCTTCTCCAACTTCCCCCCATTCCCAATTTACTTTCATACCATTCCTTTATGTTTGGGTGGAGCTTGAGTGACTCCAGTCATAAATACCTTTCATTTCTGACTGGTGTGAAGTCATCTCACCACACCTCATGAGAGGGGGTTGGTCATCACTTGGCCCCTGAGGAGTGGGATTGACAGGGTTGTTGTCTCAGCAGCAGAACATCTTGACTCTCCCTTGGCAAACAAATATTGTGTGGTCTCAGTACCAGAACGTTCCCTCTCTGCTGGGATTTGAATGGAGGGAGGCCACGTGGTCTCCACTTTGTTCCACACTCCATTCTGTCCCTCTGAGCAGATGTTTCTCCCTCTACTGGGGAGTCTGTTGACCTCAGTCCACCCAGGGAGTTGCAGCTGTTTTTTACCTCAGAATTCTGAATCTCCTCTAGATTTTAACCTTATCCATCATCCCACAAGGCATCCACTTCATAAATTGAACTTAGATTCCTGAGGGTTGCCTGGTGGGGTTGTTTGGTCCTTATGAACCTGAAGGCATTTTCCTGGGGAGAGAGGGGAAAATGTTTTTCTTTCTCCATCTTAATTTTTAATATCCAAAAGAGTAACTTGTACCCTATGCTACAGATTAGAAAACCAAATTTGTGCCCATACTGAAGTACAAAATAATGGGAGGAAAATAATTTTTGTTTTCAGTGGTGTTTGGAACATTCAACTTCATCCTGAAGGTTTTATTTGATACTGGTTTAGTCTCTTGGTTCAGTCTCAATAAATAACAAGTGAGATCCCACTCTGTTTTGCAGAGCAGTTTTCATCTGAATGCAGCCTAAAGCTGAGAGCTTGGAATTATGAAGGTGTTTGTCTCTTCTTGCTTGTTTACGTGGACTCCCTCGTTCCTGGAAAAGATCCATCTAACCTGATTTCAGAGAATTCCACTGCAGGAAACTGCAGTTCCTGGGCAATCCATACCACCATTTCATGAAGCTCAGCATTAGGAGGACTTTTCACAAATCTTCCTTCCTGTAGGACAAACTTGTGCCTTTTGTGGTACCTGGCACAGTCATAGAATCACAGAATGGTTTGGGTTGAAAGGGACCTTCAAAGATAATCTTGTTCCAACCCCCTGCCAAGGGCAGGAACACCTTCCACTATCCCAGGTTGCTCCAAGCCCTGTCCAACTTGACCTTGGACACTTCCAGGGATGGGGCAGCCACAGCTTCTCTGGGCAACCTGTGCCAGGGCCTCACCACTCTCACAGCCAAGAATTTATTCCCAATATCCAATCTAAATCTCCCCTCTGTAGTTTGAAGCCATTTCTTCTTTGTCCTGTCACTCCATCCCTTGCCCAAAGTCCCTCTCCAGCTCTCCTGGAGACAATTTTGGGCCCTGAAAGGGGCTCTGAGGTCTCCCTGGAGCTTCTCTTCTCAAGGTGACCTCCCCAGCTCTCCCAGCCTGTCTCCAGAGCAGAGGGGCTTCAGCCCTGGAGCATCTCCTTGGCCCACTGTCTTGGTTTGAGATAAGCAACTGCCAACCCCCCCCAAGCACAGAGAGAAAGGCCTCCCTCCTAACACCAGGGAAAGGGAGGAAAAGAGAGGGGAAAGAAAAAAAACACTTCAAACTGCATTTATACTAAATCTACATATATTTTTCACAGAAAGAAAGAGACAATTAGAAGAGAGTACAAATATACACACACACAAGTCTGCAACAACAAGTTCCCCACCTCAACTTCTTAACGAACACACAAATTCTACTGTCCTAACTACACATTACTTAAGAAAATACTTATTCCTCAGGGAGACAAACTCAAGCAGAAAGGAGAGACCCAGAACAACACAGTTTACTTTCCTGAGCTACCCTGTGAGCCAGTGGTGGGCCTGGTCCTCTCCATCCCCCCTGGGACAGCATCGTGCGTCCTCCCAAGAGGAGGGCTGAGAAGCGACTGCCTTAACCACTCCCACACTGGTTCCTACTTCCCTGGAGATGATGTCATAATGTGGTATGGAATACAAAAGTACTGGCTAGAAGAGGTCAGCTGTTAGCTCAACCCAGCTCAAGTCAGCTGACAGCTTCAGCCTAGTCCAGACTTCAGAGCCCAAATCTAGGCCCACCTAGGGGAACCCATAACACCCACTCTGGACTCCCTCCAACAGCTCCACATTCTTCTGGATGCCCTAGAACTGGACATGGTGTTCCAAGTGAGGTCCATGAGAGCAGAGTGGGAGAATCACCTCCCTCAACCTGCTGGTCACATGTTACAGGTCTGGAAATAAGTCCATCTCTTCCACTGTTCCCACTCCAGGGTTCAGTATTTCTGCATTGAATGAAGGGAACCTTGAGACCACGAATGCCACAGCCCCTCTACATCTACCTTCAGGTTCCTAAATGTGCTGCTAAACTTGAGCAAGGGCTCTTCTACACAGTGTTAGGTGTTAGAGTTTAATTTGTTGGAGCACATTGAGCAATGTGTTCCTGGGCAAGCCAAGATGAAGTTCAGCCCTTGGCCAAATCCTGGTGGGAGCTGAGAAACAACTGCATTTAAAAGTTTTACATTAAATCTGGTTTATGTCTCTGCCAGCATTTGCCTGCAAACTTAAGAGAAACTTCTGCTGAAGACTGGAAATTTGTGACCAGAGAAGGAAATGGTGTCATTGGAGAAGAAAATCACATGGAAGTTGCCAGTAATGGGCATATGGTGAAAAATGTTAAAAAAGGGTTCGTAATAGAATATTGGAATAAAAGAATCACAGAATTATTTAGTTTGGGAGGGACGTTAAAGATCATCCAGTTCCACCCCCTGCCATGGGCAGGGACAACTTTCACTAGACCAGGTTGCTCCAAGCCCTGTCCAACCCAGCCTTGGACACTTCCAGGGATGGAGCAACACTCCTGCAACCTGTGCTTCATCTCCCTCTCTTCAGAACCTGGATAAATCCATATTTACCTGTATACAAATGGTGGGGTTGGTCACCACAAGTGCCTTGTTAAGTTGACCTTCCTAAGTCACAAATCTACCAACAATGTTCTGGAAATATCTTCAAGCCAATATATCCCACTATAGGCAGAACAGAGACCATCAAGGACTAAAAGAACACAAAGAAAAAACAAACCATTCGCTGTCTGGCAGCAAAGCCAGTGCCAAAGCACAACACAAAACTCAATTTTCATGATTGCAGCAAAGCACCAAAAGCTGCTGCTGATAATATTGGAGGAGCTGTTGTTTTAACTTTCCTCTTATGTCAGTGTCTGATACTTTTTAAGATGACAGTTTATTTGTAACTTACTCAACCTGATGCTGCTGAGCAATGAAAAATGCCCCTGGGATGTTCTTTTTTCTTTTCCTCTCCATCTCCCATTTTCAGATCCTTCATACATTTCAACAGGTTCATAATGACTTTGCTTTGCCTCATGACATTGATTGCTCCCATCCCCAGGTTATTTACCAAATGGAGGTTTCTGCTGCAGAAAGGGCAAACAGATTAAGGAATTCACAGCTCTGATGTTCCAACAGGAAAATTGCAGCTCTCTCTCTCTCTGCACATGGAAAAGAAACAGGGGTGGAAGTTGCACAGTGGTTTAACCATCGCTCTGCCTTCTGGATCACAGGCTCATGGGAGCAGAAAATAACCACCTTCTGATTTTTCAGAGAGCTTTCAAATCTTCTGGCTGCAGCATTTCCTCAGCCACCCATCTGCAGAGAACCTATGAGGGAAATAACAGGGTGTTTTTATCTCTTCCCTTTGATTAGGTGTGATTGTGAGCCCCTGTTGGAGGCACAACGGTACCTAAACACACATTTGGCCTGGCAAAATGTAGCTGTAAATTCCTTTATGTAGAAGAAGAGAGGCTGGAACACCTGGATGCAGCAAAATTCTCCCATCACTTGTGCCCCCAGGCAAAATACACACAGTGAGTGTTGCAATGTGGATGTGTCTATCTGAACCTCAGCAAGGCCTTTGACCCTGTCTCCCATAATATACTCCTGGAAAAGCTGGTAGCCCATGGCTAGGACAGGTGTACCCTCTGCTGGATTAGGAGCTGGCTGGAGGGTCGGGCCCAGAGAGTGCTGGTGAACGGAGCTGCATCCAGCTGGGGGCCGGTCACCAGTGGTGTCCCCAGGGGTCTGTGTTGGGTCCAGTCCTGTTTAACATCTTTATTGATGATTTAGATGAGGGGATTGAGTCCATCATCAGCAAATTTGCTGATGACACCAAGTTGGGAGGGAGTGTCGACCTGGTGGAAGGCAGGAGGGCTCTGCAGAGGGATCTGGATAGACTGGAGAGATGGGCTGATTCCAGTGGGATGAAGTTCAACAAGGCCAAGTGCAGGTCCTGCCCTTTGGCCACCCCAACCCCCTGCAGTGCTCCAGGCTGGGCACAGAGTGGCTGGAGAGCAGCCAGGCAGGAAGGGACCTGGGGGGACTGAGGGACAGGAAGCTCAACAGGAGCCACCAGTGTGCCCAGGTGGCCAAGAAGGCCAATGGGATCCTGGCCTGGATCCAAACTAGCGTGGCCAGCAGGCCCAGGGCAGTGACCCTTCCCCTGGACTCTGCCTTGGGGAGGCCACACCTTGAGTGTTGTGTTCAGTTCTGGACCCGTCAGTTCAGAAAAGATCTTGAGGAGTTGAAGCAAGTCCAGAGAAGAGCAATGAGGCTGGAGAAGGGAGTGGAGCACAAGTGCTGTGGGGAGAGGCTGAGGGAGCTGGGGGTGTTTAGCCTGGAGAAGAGGAGGCTCAGAGGTGACCTCAGCACTGTCTGGAACTGCCTGAAGGGAAGTTCTGGCCAAGTGGGGGTTGGTCTCTTCTCCCAGGCACTCAGCAATAGGACAAGGGGGCACGATGGGCTCAAGCTCTGCCAGGGGAAATTGAAGTTGGAGATCAGAAAGAAATTCTTTGCAGAGAGAGTGCTCAGGCATTGGAATGGGCTGCCCAGAGAGGGGGTGGATTCCCCATCCCTGGAGATTTTTCAGCTGAGCTTGGCCGTGGCACTGAGTGCCATGATCTGGTAAAGGGACTGGAGTTGGCCCAAGGGTTGGACTCGATGATCTCGGAGGTCTTTTCCAACCCAATCAATTCTATGATTCTATGAATATTCCCACTGCACCCATAGGAGTGTGTCCCATCATGGAGTAAATATCCAATAGACTTAAGCTGACCTATAAATATTTATGAAATCACAGAATTGTTTGGGGTAGAAGGGACCTTAAAGATCATCCATTCCAACCCCCACCTTCCACTAGACCAGGTTCCTCAGTTTCAGATTTTACCAACTGAGGTCACAGGTGCTGCCATGAAATATTTGAGAAGTTTGTCAGTGTGGAAGTTGATGCTTCAACTTCTTAGAAAAATTTACAGAGGTTTGGAGACTGCTTTATTACTTAATTAATTTCATCACATCTTGGAAAACTGGAGATTTTCCAAGGGACATGAGGGCTTGTGGACACTTTATCAAGTCCTTGTGGGTTCCTTCAAGCTCAGGGTCTATGATTCTAAGAGGGAAATGTTGGATCCTCAACAAGGAAAGTCACTGTTAACTCAGAAGTTCATCAAAATAGAAAATTCCAAGTTAAAAATATCTCTAGAACACCAGATGACTTTGTTCCCTGGAAAGCAGGTCTTGTCAAAGAAACCTGTTATCTATTCCAGGAGATTTCATGTCTGGTTGATAAAGACAATCATGATGATAAAACCTACTTGGCTTTCACTGGATCATGACCACGTGTCTTCCGGAGTGAAGCTGCTGCCATATAAAGGAACAGAAAGATACATCCTGCATCAATCAAAACCTGTCTCAGTCCATCAAATGCTGTTCTGAAAGAGGAAGGGAAGGATCTGCAGTGGTTTTGTGTCTTCATTGTTATCACCCTTCAAGCAGATTCTGAGCAAATATTGTTCAATACTTTGATCACAAGGGGGAATGGCTTTAAACTGAGGGTGTGTTTAGATGGGATATTGGGAAGAAATTATTCCCTTTGAGGGTGGGGGGATCGTGGCACAGGTTGGGCAGAGAAGCTGTGGCTGCCCCATCCCTGGAAGTGTCCAAGGCCAGGTTGGACAGGGCTGGGAGCAACCTGGGCAGGGGGATAGAACTGGATGATCTTTCAGATCCCTTGCAACCCAAACCATTCTGTGATTCTATGATTATATATGAATTTTAGGGTGCAAAATCACATCAGTTCATTTAAATGGATAAGAAGCAGATTTTCTGTGTAGTTTTTCAGAGTTTAACAGAATATCTGTGATACCAAGGAGGGGTGACTTTATATAGAATCATAGAATAGAATCATAGAATGGATTGGGTTGGAAAAGACGTCCGAGATCATCAAGTCCAACCCTTGCTCCAATTCCAGTCCCTTTACCAGATCATGGCACTCAGCGCCACGGCCAAGCTCAGCTGAAAAACCTCCAGGGATGGGGAATCCACCCCCTCTCTGGGCAGTCCATTCCAATGCCTGAGCACTCTCTCTGCAAAGAATTTCTCTCTGATCTCCAGCTTCAATTTCCCCTGGCAGAGCTTGAGCCCATCGTGCCCCCTTGTCCTATTGCTGAGTGCCTGGGAGAAGAGACCAACCCCCACCTGGCCACAACTTCCCTTCAGGCAGTTCCAGACAGTGCTGAGGTCACCTCTGAGCCTCCTCTTCTCCAGGCTAAACATCCCCAGCTCCCTCAGCCTCTCCCCACAGCACTTGTGCTCCAGTCCCTTCTCCAGCCTCGTTGCTCTTCTCTGGCCCCGCTCCAGCTCCTCAATATCCTTTCTGACCTGAGGGGCCCAGAACTGAACACAACACTCAAGGTGTGGCCTCCCCAAGGCAGAGTCCAGGGGAAGGGTCACTGCCCTGGGCCTGCTGGCCACGCTAGTTTGGATCCAGGCCAGGATCCCATTGGCCTTCTTGGCCACCTGGGCACACTCTTGGCTCCTGTTGAGCTTTCTGCCACTCAGTCCCCCCAGGTCCCTTCCTGCCTGGCTGCTCTCCAGCCACTCTGTGCCCAGCCTGGAGCGCTGCAGGGGGTTGTTGTGGCCAAAGGCCAGGACCTGGCACCTTTGAGTTGTGCAAGAGAAAGGTGTTCCTGAATCAAATAACTGAAAATCGAATTTAGCTGAATTTAGCCTTGAAAGAAATATTTCCAAAAAGTGGCAGAAATTGTATTTCAGTGTAATTTAAAAATGGAGGCAGTGGACTCATCACTCTCTGGAATCTCTAGGACAGAAACAGATGGGAGTCTAAGCTAAAAATCAGGATTTAAGATTCATTGGTCCTTTTGAAAGATATGCCTTAAATAAGGAAGAAAGCAAAAATCATCCATATTTCCATAAAACTCGAATTTCCCAGTTGCCAGAAGTTCCCCAGCAAATCTGACGATCTTGTGCATTTAATCACTAGCTGGCAATTAGCAAGCCCATTAAATGCTGGTTAATGAGAGTGATAATTGCTCTGAGCAGCTGCAGGTGGCTCCCAGCACACCCAGTTCTGGGGCAGATCCTTCATCTCACTGCCCAAGCCTGGGAAAGATCCATCTTCCAAAATCCCCAGCTCTGCAACAGCCCTGTCAGGGCCATCTGCTCAGGACCCAGAGAGGCACAGCTGGTAAAGCCCAGGAAAGGACCAACATCAGGTGACAGAAAGTGATCCTTATTTGGGGACACTCTGCTAGTCAGTCCCCTGAAACACTGTTCTGGACTTGAGCAAAGTTTATGGAATCCTGGTGAAGCCACACCTCAAATCCTGGGGTCAGATTGGGTTCCTTGCTACAAGAAAGACATTGAAGGGCTGGAGAGTGTCCAGAGAAGGACAACGAAGCTGGGGAAGGGTTTGGAGCACCAGGAGTGATTGAGGGACCTGGGGGGCTCAGGCTGGAGAAAAGGAGGCTCAGAGGGGACTTTCTTGCTCTCTACAGCTCCCTGAGAGAAGGTTGTGGTGGGGGTCAGGCTCTTCTCCCAGGTAACAAGGAATAGAACAAGGTGAAATGGCCTCAAGTTGCACTAGGGAAGGTTCAGGTTGGATATTAGTAATGATTTGTTCTCTGAAAGAGTAGTCAAGCCTTGGAACAGGCTGCCCAAGGCAGTGGTGGAGTCACCATCCCTGGAAGTGCTCAAAAAAACAAGTAGATGTGGCACTTCACTGCATGGATTAGTGGACATGGTGGCATTGGGTTGAAGGTTGGACTCAATAATCTTGGAGGTCTTTTCTATGAACCTGAAAAAAAATCAAATAAAAACTTCCACATCAAAAGGTCTGTCATTTTCACAAGGAAGAGGCAAAATGGGAACAGCAAGGTGGATTCTGGGGAGCTGCCAGTCCTGAAGAGGGAAATAATCAATCCCAGAGGTGCCTCTTGCAGGGCATGACCTGATGTTGGTGAGCACTTGAGAGGGGAACTCAGCCATGCAGTGCCTGCCTTGCTCCAACTATAACAGGCAGGCTGTGTGTTTTCTTCCCAAAGCTTGTGCCTTGCAGTGATGAAAGTTTAAGGCTCATCCCAACTGTGTGAAAACTAGCGTGGCCAGCAGGCCCAGGACAGTGACCCTTCCCCTGGACTCTGCCTTGGGGAGGCCACACCTTGAGTGTTGTGTTCAGTTCTGGGCCCCTCAGTTGAGGAAAGATCTTGAGGGGCTGGAGCGGGGCCAGAGAAGAGCAACGAGGCTGGAGAAGGGACTGGAGCACAAGTGCTGTGGGGAGAGGCTGAGGGAGCTGGGGGTGTTCAGCCTGGAGAAGAGGAGGCTCAGAGGTGACCTCAGCACTGTCTGGAACTGCTTGAAGAGAAGTTCTGTCCAGGTGGGGGTTGGTCTCTTCTCCCAGGCACTCAGCAATAGGACAAGGGGGCACGATGGGCTCAAGCTCTGCCAGGGGAAATTGAAGCTGGAGATCAGGAAGAAATTCTTTGCAGAGAGAGTGCTCAGGGATTGGAATGGGCTGCCCAGAGAGGGGGTGGATTCCTCATTCCTGAAGGTTTTTAAGGTGAACTTGGCCATGGCACTGAGTGCCATGATCTGGTAAAGGGACTGGAGTTGGCCCAAGGGTTGGACTTGATGATCTCGGAGGTCTTTTCCAACCCAATCCATTCTATGATTCTATGATTTGATGTCGCCGTGGCAGAGCTCGGAACTGAAAGTACAGATAAACCACGGCACCTTTTGATGCTAATTCAGGTAGAACCTTCCAGCATTGAAAGTTCAGCCCCACTATTAACATAAAAACCTTTGAGCACAGCAATACACCCCCAGCCCTGCACACCACACACCATTGTACTGGCTTTACTTGTATTTCATCTAATTACAAAGCATTACTCACGAGGATGACAGATTTTATTACTCACTATTATGCAATTGCTGTATCCTCCAGTCCTAATAAAAAGAAAGTACAGAGAAAGAAGTCATTTGAGGGGAAAAAAAAATACCTCTAATAACAAATGACTTAATTTGAAGAAAGAATTTTGATGCCAAGGCAATACTTTTGCTGAGTTTGCCAGTTTGGTTAAAACTCTTCTAATGTTTGATATCTAATAAATGCCACGTAAAGTCATTCTGTAGTTGGCTTAAAATTTGTCACTCTCATGACTAATTCCTTTTAATTAGACTTAAGAACATAGGAGAAAAAAAAGTCATTTAAATTGAAGTCAAGTGATGTATTGATTGGATGAAGACTTAATAGCATAAGTGGTCTTTTAGAAAATGATTCAAGGGAGCAAGTTTTTAATTTCAGGCCATTTTCTTTCACTCTCCATATAACAACATGAGCCCTCCAGATTGTCTCCCTGTGCACACTCACAGGTGCACTCCTACGTTAGACAATTGTCATACAGACAGTCAAGTCATGAGAATTAAAATTATTAACCATTCTGTAACAAAATGAGGCATTTTGGAGACATCCAGAGGAGAAACAGCCTCTTTATCCCGGTTATTTTGTCCATAGTTGGTACTTGGCTATAACAGCAAAGGCAAAAGCAAAGGGAATTTATCCCCTGGTGTCCTAGGAAATAAAATCTGAGAAGGGAGGTTGTTGGCACCACCTTTCAGCCACATATCCATGGCATGGTTTAGGTTCACCCTGTGCCACTTCACAAAATTATGAAGAAGTTTGTGACACTTCTGTTGCTCGGGTAGAAGTGTCTCAAAAGCACCTCTTTGAGTGTTGAGATGAATCCTTGTGGAGTTCTTTCCAGTCTGTATTCAAGATTTCACTCTTTTCTGCCTTCAGCATAAGTGAATTGCCCAAACTAGTGTCGTCTTAACCCAGAGCTTTTCAATACACCACTGGAATTTTTTCTTTAGCCTCACGGTGGCCACAGAATCATTTACAGCAAAGTGGTGTTGATGTTGTGCTGTTATCCGTGTCAAAAAGCCTCCCCTGGAATGTCCTTCTTCTCTTGTTCTGCTTCTTAGACAGGAGTCCCAATGAAATCTTGCTGAATTATCACTTCGAATAACCTGAGGAAAACTTTAGATCCTGTAAAACCTATCCAGATTAAAGCCATCCTTCAACACCTCCAGTTCACTGGTCCTTCCCAGGCACAGCAGCCTTGAGGGGTGGATGGGGATCCTGTGGGATCTTTCACCAACTCACACAATTCCCAACATTTGTTTACAAGCACTCAGTCCACTGTAAGCAGTTTGGAACAGAGAACTCTTTCAGGAAGAGAGGGAGGAAATGAAACAAGGTCAAGAATTCAGTCCTATATTTCTTCTTTCTTACTTCCAAAAGTGCTGAATATCCAGAAAATTAGTCCTAGTCATTGGTCCTGTGCTAATCAACATCATTATTAAGAGCTGGGTGACTTCCTGAATTATTTAGGAAAGCAGTGCCTTTACCCCCTGTGTCCACTGTCAATAGTTGATTTACAGTGATTTGGGAAGAATCCAGGAAGAGCAGGAAGAGCAGGAAGAGCTGGGCCAGTAGTTTGAGACTCCGGTTCTTTTTGAGCTGCAGCCTGGAATTTCTCAGCAGCAGTTCCACAATGTGACAGCCCACAATTCCAAAATAATGAGGAATTCTTATTAAAATTATATGACCTATTATGGAACAATTATCAGGGAAACTTAATACTGAGCCCACCAAAACAGGTGTATGTGTTAAGTAGCAGTTCCTGGCAGAGGAAGGAACACTAATTTGAGCTGATTATTTGCTTGTGTTTTCTTCTGTTTTTCAGGAGCTGAGGGGAAATATCCCTAAGTCTCTAAGATTTTCCAGTGTCAATCTCCCATTCCATTGTCCCCAGTCCACTCCTTCTTTGCCTTTGTTTTGTTTGTCATTCACTGGCAGTAACTTATGCAAAGACTTAGTAGAGATGTAAGAACAACCAATTGTTTGTTCAGGCTCTGGGGTTCATGTCAGGAATTCATGCATTTAATCCTGAAGTCACTTTTCCCATCCAGGTCAGGAATTCATGCATTTAATCCTGAAGTCACTTTTCCCATCCAGGTCAGGAATTCATGCATTTAATCCTGAAGTCACTTTTCCCATCCAGGTCAGGAATTCATGCATTTAATCCTGAAGTCACTTTTCCCATCCAGGTCAGGAATTCATGCATTTAATACTGAATTAACCTTTTCCCATCCAGGTCAGGAATTCATGCATTTAATCCTGAAGTCACTTTTCCCATCCAGGTCAGGAATTCATGCATTTAATACTGAATTAACCTTTCCCATCCTGCCCACTGGAAGCAGTTTAGTGGATCCACAGGACCAAATCTCACTGTGACACTTTGGGAATACTTCAGTGCCTTCAGAAGAAACTTCCTTGGCCCAATTTTGACAGAGACTTTCATGGCCTTTTGGGCCTCCTATTTCGGTTTCTTCAAAAGAAATGTTGTCCAAGATATGAGTTGGGTGAAGAGATTAATTCATAAAGTTGATCAGATGGATTTCTTGTCATTCCAGCCAGGATTTCTAGTGAGAGTTGCCATGTTTATGGCTTCTTCATTGACTAAAACAAATAACCCCCAGACTTGTTGATGTTTTATTTCCAGCTTGAATTGCAGAGTTAACTCACCTGTTGCCCCCAAGCACTGCCAAGAGAGAAGTTTTCTCCATGGAGTCAACTAAAGACAGGATAAAATTCCAAAGCCAACAGGAAGGTGAGCTCCACGTTGCCCAAGCCCTTAAGTCAAGCCTTGCTCAGGACCTGTGCCAGCAAACCACTTCAACTCAGTGTAGCTGTAAAAAGCAATAGATTGGGATCAGATGCTCAACCTGGAATGAAAAGCTATTGATTTTGACTTACACAAACTGCTTGTGGCCAGAAATGGAGTTTGGCTGATTTAAAGCTCCACCTGCTGTCCCAGGCACTGGGCAAATCTTTTCCACATTAAGCAATCCCTTCCTCTCCCTCGTGTTTGCTTGCCAGGATATTCCCAGTGACTACAACTTGTAGTGTTGGGGACAAGGTGTGGGCTCTGCTGATGGTGTTTTCAGTGCCAAACAGCCAAGAAAAGACTTGCTGATGTTGCCTAAAATCAAAGAAAAATTCTCTGGACAAGTTTAGTCTAGTTAAGGTAGAGAGCAGGTCTTTAATTAAAGCACTCCAAGGTGCACAGATTACATTGCACACACACACACACAGAAGAGCTTTTACAATTTTATAATATTAATTATTATATCTCATGGGATACACCCATCCTGAAATTTGTCCTTCCCCAGAACCTCTCTCAGAGCCTCCTTTAGACTCATCTCCCTGAACTGGGAGGGTGGGTCCCACAACCCTCCTTTCCTCCCTTCTTCTTCTTCCTCAAGTCTTCTGTCCTGCTTGGAGGAAATCCAAGGATTTGGGCCTTTTGAACACCTTTGACTAAAATTATATCAGAGTGTTGGATATAATTTGTTCCATCTGGATGTCTCTTACCTTGCTAAAAGATCTCTGTCTACTGAAATCCTTGATGAGAAATACTTTGGAATTTTGTACAAAAGTATTTAGTTAAAAGCTCTATCCTAAAATTACTAAAAAGTGCTAAAAGCTGCATTAAAATCCGTATCCTTATGAATTTTAAGGAATCACTGGCACATATTAATGTGTACAAAAAGTGCAGTTAATCACTTGGCCACTGGAAAACTTTCTCTGGATTCTCTAAATATGCCTGTATGGGCTGAGAGCTACTTCTCTTCTGGAGAATGCGTAAGAGGCAAGTGCCCTTTGATGAACTCCAAGAGGTTTTAAAGCTGATTGTAAACCCATCAGGAATGAGTGAAAGTGGGGTGAGACAGAGAAAGGAAAATGTCACCCTCTTAAGCAGCTGCAGTCCATGGTGAATGGTGACAATGCACTCTTTGTCCCCACAGTGGCCTGTGCCATGTTACAGATCCGTGTGGAGACTCTGGAATGAAATCCATGGTCTGTCTCAACCTGGAGGAAAAGAGCTGACAGACCCTCAACACCATCAGATGATTCTGATTATCAGAACCCCATATTGTCTTCAAGGAGTGGCAAATAGAAACAGTTCTCATGGGCATCAATTTCCAACTCACGAAACTTTGGTGAAAAAACACAGGAGCCCATTAATTAATGAATTTATTGCATCCAGCCATCCAAGTCCTCTTTTGTGGCTGCCTCATCCCTGGAAGTGTCCAAGGCCAGGTTGGATGGGGCTTGGAGCAACCTGGGATAGTGGAAGGTGTCCCTGTCCATGGGCAGGGGATGGGACTAGATGAGCTTTAAGGTCCCTTCCAACCCAAGCCTTTCTTTCCCTGGATTCCTTCCAATTAACCTCTTCATCTTTAGTTTGGTTTCCTGGTTTTTCCCATCTTGCTGCACCTTCTCTCTTACATTTTGCTTAATGCACCATTAAAAAAATAAAAAAGACAATATCTAAATAATATGATTTATCCTCTTGTCTTTCCTTCCTTGTTCCTCAGAGGAAAAACTCTCCAGCCCACTCTGTGTCAGCAGAGAATCATCTTTGTAAGAACAAACAAGGTGCAATCCCCAGCAAGGGGAGGGAGCTCAGCTCTGCCTCTGCCTCATCTCCAGCAATTTCCCTAAGGAAGCTGCTTCTTATTTACTTAGACACTCTGAGCCCTTCATTCCAGTCCTTCCCAGCCAGGCAGAACTGCCAGGAAGGAGCTGCCACCCCTCCCAAAGAGCAGAAGATCAGCCCTTTCGTCCTAAGAGCCCATTTTGAGTCAGTGACCTCCCAAATCACCTGTAAAATCCACACCTTTGTGACTTCTGTGTGAGCTTCCCCAGTCACAGGGTGACAGTTCTGTTTATTCGTGGCAAATTCTGATTTTTTTCCCCCTATTGTCCAACTTTCTGTCCACTATTCCCACATTTCCTAAGTGATACAACTGGAAAATATCTCATGAGGAAGTCAGTTTGTTGACGGCAGACAGTAAATCCACGTGAGAAGGAAACGTGACAGCCAGAAAAACAACACAAAAATAAATTAAAAAAATCAACCAGACACAGAACCACGTCCAAAAACCTGGAAAATAATTACTTAAAAGGATATGTCCAATAAAATCTTTAAACAAACCACCCTACTATCCAACAAATGAGACCAATTAGCCAAATTGCAATGCCTGAGCCAGAGAGAAAGGAAAACATTCCGAGTTTCATTTGCTGATCTCCTGGCATAGGAATGCTCGGCATGATGCAATCCCAGGCAGGAGAAATATGAGGTTTTATGTGCAAAAAGACAGCAGGAGATGAGAAAGCAGCTCCTCTGATGGATTTCCTGATTACTCTTATCACCTCCAGAATGTAAAGATTGGTAGTTTTATTGTTTTAATGGATATAATTTGAAGCCATGATGGGATATTTAACTTCCAGCACAGGTTTCTTTCAACTCATTCTTTTTTATTTTTTCTTCTGACTTTGGTTTATTTCTAATCTACCTTAGGTGAAATTTTTGCCCTTGTGTGCAACCAAACATCCATTTGCTCAGTTGTCCCCTGCATCTGACAATGTTAAATTATATTATAATTACATTGATTTCCTGCACTGTAAAAGTTGGGTTTGAGTGACCTGATTACCAGTGACCATCCCAATCCTTTGTGTTGATTCAAAACTGCACTGGAAATCAGTGCAGTTCGTCATAAAATGAAAGAGCAGCTTGAACACATCAAGGAAAATTCAAAATGATGAACATTACCCATTTATATTTATTCAAAGACTGTCAGGATGTCCAAGCATTTACACTTGAGGAAAAGAAGTCAGATAAAACACAAGGAAACCTTTTTAATCCCTATTTTCATGATAAGCACCAAAGATACAGAACTATGGTGTGATTTTTCCAAGGTTGTGCACTGACAGTCAATGGGAAAAGCAGCAACTATCCAAAAATTTCCTAACAAGTAAAAAGCAGGAGACTTTTTTTCCTCACTTATGGATCTGGTTTTCCATTGCCAATGGATTTCTCGGAATGAATTGCAGATCTAGCCAAGATGTTGCCATGAAACACCCAAATGTGGTTCTGTGTTTTGAAGGAATGTTCCTTTAGCAGCTTCTGAGACATGAGAGAGAGGGGAAAAAAACTCTCTTCCCTTTCCCTCATTCCCAGTTCTGTGGGAATCTGAGCTCCAAGAACTCAGAGCTCGTGTCTGCCAAGAGGAAAAGCAAAGCACAGACAGCAGCAGAATTTCCTTTTGGTGTCCAAAAACCACTTGAATTGAGCATTTTCTGCTTTTAACTTCTGTAGGGATGGGATGTCCCAAACAGCACCAGCTCCCAGTGCCACCAGTTCAAGCCCCAGGTCTGCTAATGATGCTTGGACTTGAATGGATTGTGATTGAGCCCAGGGAAAAGGGTGAGCCCATGGAAAAGGTTGAGCCATCATCCTTGGAGGTGCAGATGTGGCACTTGGGGACATTGGTTGATGATGGACTTGGCAGTGCTGGAGAACAGTTGGATCTGATGGTCTGAGAGGTCTTTCCCAACCTCAGCAACTCTGATTCTGTGATTCTCTACCCCAGCAAACATCCTTGGCTCAGCTGCCCTGCTTATCTCACTGAATTTGAGCTACAGACAGCTGATATCTTGCAGGGTGAGAAAATCCACCTCTAATAAATATTAGACCCAAAAGGCTCTCTCAGAGAAATTGTTACCAATTAGAAAAGCCCACTATGAGGACCACTGTTTTTTCCAGCATTAATATTGACATAGCAATGCTAGAGCAGTTCAGAGCAAGGCAGAGTTTCCTCAGAGAGGAAGAAAGAAAAAACAAATTAAGCTGTTTCTCTTTTCAGCCTTTTAGGCTGGAGATGAAAAGTGAAGGTGAAGACCTTGAGGGTGAGGGGGGGAAAGGCAGCAGCTCTTTATTGTGTGTTATGGTCACCCACACACGTGTGTGAGGGAAATCTTGTGTGTCAAGTGACTCAAAACAGCTTTATCACTGCAGATTTAGAATCACAGATTCCTAGAATGGTTGGAAACTTAAAGATTATTGAATTCCAATCCCCTCCTTTCATGGGTCACCTTCCACTATCCCAGGTTGCTCCAAGGCAGGAGGGCCCTGGAGAGGGATCTGGAGAGACTGGAGAGATGGGCAGAGTCCAATGGGATGAAGTTCAACAAGGCCAAGTGCAGGTCCTGCCCTTTGGCCACCCCAACCCCCTGCAGCGCTCCAGGCTGGGCACAGAGTGGCTGGAGAGCAGCCAGGCAGGAAGGGACCTGGGGGGACTGAGGGACAGGAAGCTCAACAGGAGCCAAGAGTGTGCCCAGGTGGCCAAGAAGGCCAATGGGATCCTGGCCTGGATCCAAACTAGCGTGGCCAGCAGGCCCAGGGCAGTGACCCTTACCCTGGACTCTGCCTTGGGGAGGCCACACCTTGAGTGTTGTGTTCAGTTCTGGGCCCCTCAGTTGAGGAAAGATCTTGAGGGGCTGGAGCGGGGCCAGAGAAGAGCAACGAGGCTGGAGAAGGGACTGGAGCACAAGTGCTGTGGGGAGAGGCTGAGGGAGCTGGGGGTGTTTAGCCTGGAGAAGAGGAGGCTCAGAGGTGACCTCAGCACTGTCTGGAACTGCCTGAAGGGAAGTTCTGGCCAGGTGGGGGTTGGTCTCTTCTCCCAGGCACTCAGCAATAGGACAAGGGGGCACGATGGGCTCAAGCTCTGCCAGGGGAAATTGAAGTTGGAGAGCAGAGAGAAATTCTTTGCAGAGAGAGTGCTCAGGCATTGGAATGGGCTGCCCAGAGAGGGGGTGGATTCCCCATCCCTGGAGGTTTTTTAGGTGAGCTTGGCCGTGGCACTGAGTGCCATGATCTGGTAAAGGGACTGGAGTTGGACCAAGGGTTGGACTTGATGATCTTGGAGGTCTTTTCCAACCCAATCCATTCTGTGATTCTTTGATTCTGTGAAGCCACATCCAGCTTCGCCTTGGACACTGCCAGGGATGGGGCAGCCACAGCTGCTCTAGGCAACCTGTGCCAGGGCCTCCCCATCCTCACAGGGAGGAATTCCTTCCCAATATCCAGTTTACACCTACTGTCTGTCAGTCTGACCATCCCCCCTTGACCTGTCACTCCGGGCTCCTGTACTGATTTCAGAGTCTATCAGTTGTTTCTCAGGCACTCAATAGATTTGCATCACAGACACGTGTTACAAAAATTACAGAACACAAAACATGTTATTAGTGATGCATTTAATGACAAACTGTCTCCTCAGCTGAATCAACCTGTCTGTTAAATGCCTCTCTCTTTGGAAATTCACACAATCCCAGAACCATTTAGGATGGAAAAGACCTTCAAGATCATCAAGTCCAACCTGTGACCGATCCCCACCTTGTCACCCAAACCAGGGCACATTCAGTCATTCCTTGGACACCTCCAGGGGTTGGGACTCCACCACCTCCTTGAGCAGCCCCTTCCAGTGCTTGACTACCCCTTCCATGAAGAAATTCCTCCTGATTCCAGTAACTGAAGTTCTTTATATGGAGCTTGGTGGTGTAACCTGAATGTTACTGTGATCTTTACTCCAGCTTTGTTGGTATCTCAGGAACAAAATAAAAGGATAAATAATTTTTAAAAAATACATTTTTCTAGGCTCTTTTAGAGCATGGCCTCTTTGAGAACAAGTGTTTGTTTAAATCCAGATTCAGGTACTTGGTATCACCAAACATGGAGATGACATAACCACACTTAAATGCTTGTTTTTCCTCGCCATCCTGTGACTAAAATATCTATTTTTTGTCTGACACACGCCTGGTTTTTGGCTGCTTCTGTCCCTTCCACTTTCCTCTAGAAAAAGAAAAGGAAAGAAAAAAAAAAAAGGAATGTTTTACATAATTTTATCTTTTTCTGTATGTATAACAAGTCTTAATTAGTCAGCAGAGTACGAGAAGCAGCCCAGTGTGCAGATGGTGGAATTTGAGGAAAGCCTCTCAGTTCTTCCTTCAGTGTGTAAGATCTTCTCCAGAGCAGACTGTCCCCACTCCCACTCCTGCATTCCAAGAGAGCTCAGTCCTTATTATCACTTTGTTAATGGAAAACAACGAAATTACTTTTTTCATTGGTGAAAAAAGTGAGTAAACATTGGGATAAATCACACTCGTTTCGGTGCCGTTTTCCACTTCGTTCTGAAAAACCTTCCAACCAGTAATTTAATGAAGATTTTTGCAACTTGTTGTGACTTTTAAAAAGTTGCACATTTCCCCCTTCTCTTTGGGAGGTTGAATTTCTTGCTTTTTAGCATCATGTTTCTTGTCTTTTTGCTGTGAAAGTTCAAGGGAAGAGAAGTGGAATGAAAGTGATTTTTCTGACACTTTGCCAATGCTACTTCTTTCGTTTCCATTCATTTTTCAAGGGAAAGGACAAGGGTTAATTTGAAAATTAAGACAAAATGAAAGCCTTAACTTTGAATTAAATACCATTTATTTTCCCCCTCTGAAAAACCATAAATTTCAGATACTTCAAAGCAAACCTTTCTCTGTTTGTTTTCTCTTCCTGAAATCCAAAGGAAACCACACTTAAACTATTCATTATCACCTGACGTGTGTTTTACTGTCTTGTGTTCCATTTCTTCTTGCTTCCTGTTCCTGTGTTCCTCCTTAATAAATTATACACCCAACACATAATTTAAACATCATTTGTCAGGAGGAAGAATCATTAAAATTCTTCCAATTTCAGTGAAATGTGTGGCTTGAAGAAAGAAGAGAAAGACTTGAAATGGGTCGTACCTTCCCAACCCTGACCTGGTATCAGAATATCCACATTGGTGCTGAGCCCCAAGGCAGATATTCCCAGGAAACAAGCAGTGGGTTTGGCTGGTCCTGGGCAGGGAATGTGTCAGGAATGAGATTTAGATCATCCTTGGGGGTCCCTTCCAACTCAAGATCATCTCTAATTCTGGGACTCTGGCATTGTCTGTTTTAGGGTGCATGTTTCTGATGGACATGGAATCATAGAATGATAGAATGGATTGGGTTGGAAAAGACCTCCAAGATCATCGAGTCCAACCCTTGGTCCAACTCCAGTCCCTTTACCAGATCATGGCACTCAGTGCCATGGCCAAGCTCACCTTAAAAACCTCCAGGGATGGGGAATCCACCCCCTCTCTGGGCAGCCCATTCCAGTGCCTGAGCACTCTCTCTGCAAAGAATTTCTTTCTGATCTCCAGCTGAAATTTCCCCTGGCAGAGCTTGAGCCCATCGTGCCCCCTTGTCCTATTGCTGAGTGCCTGGGAGAAGAGACCAACCCCCACCTGGCCACAACTTCCCTTCAGGCAGCTCCAGACAGTGCTGAGGTCACCTCTGAGCCTCCTCTTCTCCAGGCTAAACACCCCCAGCTCCCTCAGCCTCTCCCCACAGCACTTGTGCTCCACTCCCTTCTCCAGCCTCGTTGCTCTTCTCTGGCCCCGCTCCAGCCCCTCAAGATCTTTCCTGACCTGAGGGGCCCAGAACTGAACACAACACTCAAGGTGTGGCCTCCCCAAGGCAGAGTCCAGGGGAAGGGTCACTGCCCTGGGCCTGCTGGCTACACTAGTTTGGATCCAGGCCAGGACCCCATTGGCCTTCTTGGCCACCTGGGCACACTCTTGGCTCCTGTTGAGCTTCCTGTCCCTCAGACCTCCCAGGTCCCTTCCTGCCTGGCTGCTCTCCAGCCACTCTGTGCCCAGCCTGGAGCACTGCAGGGGGTTGGGATGGCCAAAGGGCAGGACCTGCACTTGGCCTTGTTGAACTCCATCCCATTGCAATCAGCCCATCCCTCCAGTCTATCCAGATCCCTCTGCAGAGCCCTCCTGCCTTCCAGCAGGTCAACACTCCCTCCCAACTTGGTGTCATCAGCAAATTTGCTGATGATGGACTCAATCCCCTCATCTAAACCATCAATAAAGATGTTAAACAGGACTGGACCCAACACAGACCCCTGGGGACACCACTGGTGACCGGCCCCCAGCTGGATGCAGCTCCATTCACCAGCACTCTCTGGGCCTGACCCTCCAGCCAGCTCCTGATCCAGCAGAGGGTACACTTGTCTGCTCCTTCCCAAGGGGGAAACAGTGAAGGTGAAACAAAACATGAGATAGATCTAAACTATCTTTTGGCTCAGAAGGAAATGCTTCTTCAAGTTAGTTCAGCTATAAAAAGATTGACCTTTTTTTTTAATACCAAGGCCAATTTTTCAAAATTAAGAAAATGCTATTTTGAAATTAAGGGTGAAAAGGTTTCACTTAGGAATAAAATGTCAAAACAGCGCAGTTTGGCATTTCTAAAAATGAAAAAAAGTCATTTAGAAAATATAAAAGGGGAAATATTCTGACATTTAAAATTTATTCCCACATTAATGTTTTGCAATTTTTTGTGAGAACACCTTCTAAATTCAACCTCATTTTGCAAAGATTTTTATCACTTTAAAAATTTATTTTTATTTGGAACTGTTTGGTACTGAAATGAAAAGATGTCCATGTTCACTATCAAGGGTTTAATAACCAGTTTTATGATTGTTAACCACAGATTTGATGGTCTGGATTAAAGTCTTGAAGGAATTCACATCTGAAATTTTGGCTAAGTATGTAATATAAAAAAATAAATATATATATATCATGTAATAAATATTTGGTGTATATAACGAAAATAGTAAAATATTATATAATACAATACTGTATAATACAACACAATGCAATGTGATGTAATACAATATATACAATATAATCAATATAATACAATACATGTAATATAATACAATGACATATATAACAATATATCACATATAATTACATGTATTTTATTTTAATCATATAGTATTCTATATCACATATATTATTATATGATATTACATATCCTTATATATGACTCATATTAATAATGATATATAATAATATATAATATAAAATACTATAATATTTATGCAATACATATATTTATATATGTCTATATATAATTATATGTAATATATAATATAATAATACATATATTATATATAATATATATAATAATAATATATATAATAATATATATGATATAGAATACTATATGATGATAATAAAATACATGTTAATATATTATAATATAATATAATATTATATATAATATAATATAATATAAATATGATATGATATAATATAACATAATATTACGTAATATAATGTATATTTTATTTAAAATTAAAATATTTAAAAAAATAATATATATTTTATATATTATATTATATTATATTAACATGTATTTTATTATAATCATATAGTATTCTATATCATATATATTATTATATGATATTACATATAATTATATATAGACATATATAAATATATGTATTACATAAATATTATAGTATTTTATATTATATTTTATTATATATCATTATTAATATGAGTCATATATAAGGATATGTAATATATAATAATACATGTGATATAAAATACTATAAGATTATAATAAAATACATGTTAATATAATATAATATAAATATGATATAATATAACATAATATATTATTACATAATATAATATATATTTTATTTAAAATTAAAATATTTTAAAAATAATATCTATTTTATATATTATATTATATTAACATGTATTTTATTATAATCAACATTATATGATATGATATTATTTATATTTTATTATATTTTATTAAATATATTATTTTAATTGTATTATATCTTTATCTTTGGTGTATAACCTCTGAGCACAAATGGCCACCGTTCCCAGGGATTGAATCCAATTCCCATGTCCCAAAGTCATCAGGAGACTCTTTTTGTCTTGTGATTTACTGTGGGACTCCCTGGAAAACCAGGAGAGTCTCTGGTAAGGAACGAGGCCAGTAAAGGTGTGGTAAATATGGACAGCTGGAAAAGAGCCCCCACAGCTCTCTGGGTTCATCTGCTGCTCAGGAAGGGTAAAATTCTACTGGAAATCAGTGGAAAAAATTTATTTAGGCTGTCAAAAAGCCTCCTCACAAAGGAATATTAAAAAATATAGCACAGGATTGGAGAAAAGATTCTTTCATGGGATGAGATATTTTTAAAGGGCAAAGTAGGACTGAATTGTCATTTCTGAGGATAATTGTCAGTTCAAACTCAGGAAACTATCCTGGAGTTGTCACTGCCCTGAAATCCCTGAGTTTTTGTGCCAAAAGTGGTGCCAAAAGACTGAGCATCACCAGGAATGGGTTTGGAAACAAGGCAGAGGGAGGGATTTTGTTGTTACACAGAATTTTGATGCACTCCCCTGTTGGGTGATCTGTGCACTCCTGGTCTCTGACTCTCAAAAAAGACCCAGCTCAGGTAAGAGAAAGTCCAGATAAACCAAATAAGATAATTCAGGGTGGGGAGTATTTGCCTTCAGAGGGGAGACTGAAAAGGCTGCACAGACCCTTCAGTCTGGAGGGAACAGCTCTGGGGGAGGTGGAGGATGAGACTTGTTGTTGTGCACAGATATTGGAGTGCATCAAAATTCCGTGTAACAACAAAATCCCACCCTCTGTTTTGTTCCTAAGCCATTCCTGGTGATTCCCAATTTTTTCTCAGCACTTCTGGCTGTTGTGACACAAAAAGTCAGGGATTTCAGGGCACTCCCAGTGACAATTTCAGGATCTCTTTCCTGAGTTTTTACTGCTAGTTATCCTGAAGAGTGGCCATTCAGTCCTACTTTTCCTTCTAAACAGATCTCAGCCTTTGAAGTTATTTTTTCTGCTACCCTGTGGTATATGATAGTTTTTAATATACACCCAAAAGAGTAACAAGGGAACAGACTGCAGAAAATAGCCAAGATTTTTCACCTCCCTTACTTTCAGACTCCACTGCTGGACTGGAAATCCTGTGCTAGAAGGACCACAAGTCTGACTCAATAAGTAATTTCTGCCATCCTTATGCAAATATTGGGCAACAGTGTGACATGCAGGTGGTTTATTTAATTGTTAACAAGCCCATTCTGCTGAGGTTTGATGTCATGATTTCCCTTTTACCAATTCACAGCTTATTTTTAAAGCATAATTTTCTCCAAACACTGTAGTGACCCCATTACAACAATGGGAATGTTACGATCACAGGAGTAAGAAGTGTATTCAATTATTCTCCAGGGTTATCAGAAGTTGATTGAATTCAGGAGCAACTGGTGAAATATGTATGAAACAATCTGTTAATCATTATTCCTTGTAGGTAAAATTTTAATAAACACCAGAATGACTGGCCTAGATTTCAGTGGCTCTGCATTGATTTTATACTTTGGGTGCTTAAATTTGGGAAAAAGTGGATTAATTGAACCATAGAAGTCCAGATACCAGGAATGCCTCGCACAGAACCTCCTGTGGCTCTGCATGGTCTGGTTTGCAATTACGACCCAGCTCAGATCTCAGGCTGGAACTAAAAGCTGATTTTATTGTTTTCTTTGACCACCAGCTCATGTTCACAAATTTAATTGGTTCAAACCCCTTCTCAGTTCAAACTAAAAGGAAATTAAACTAAAATAAATCAGGTCAGAGTTCACTCTGAAAAAGGGCATGTCCACCTGAATGTTGAATATATTTAGAACTTCCAAACCACACTTCCACATGAGTTACGTTCCTGATGGTGCCTCCTCTACAAGTTCTTGCACAGAATTATATTTTGCTGAAGCTTTTTCACATTCCTTATTGCAAATCCATCAGCAGAAGGAATGGGAATTTTCTTTCTTGCAGATCTTTGTGTGTCTCCCTCTCCTATCCTGCCTGAGGCAGATGTGCTTCCAGATGGCACAGACTTTCCTGGGTCATGAGTCCAAACGTGGCAGAGACAGAAACACCTCCAGAACCTTCTCGTTGACAGGAGCAGAAGCTTGACACAGCCCCACCCTGGCAGAGGTGACACATGAAAACCTCCTCAGTTTGGGGTGTTTTACACAGAGATAAATGCAAAGACCTTATTTCTTCTGATCTGGCAGGGGGTGACACGGCCAGCTGTGTCTGTCCTGGAGGGCTGAGGAAAAGCTTCACGTGGGGACATGTTGAGGTGGAGGAACAACTTGGACCTCTCCTTCTGGAGAAGTTCTTTTTTTGTCTGAGAGTGCATAAAGTAGCAAACAACAAACTAAAAAATAATTAAATACATGTTTAATAAATGGCATGTTAATATTTTGACACCTGGAGAGGTGTGTGGAATACACATGTTGGTTTGGATGGAGACTTTGCACAGCCCAGATGGTGCCAAGGATATCCTGAAGCAGCTCTTTAAAGGCTGTTAAATTGGCATAACTGAGGTCACTGCTTCACTCCCACCAGGGATTCAGCCTCCCGTGTCCTGACCTGCCCTTGTCTTCCCCAGAGACATTGAAAAGGTAATGGTGAAATTCATCTTCCCCAGAAACCCCAGAGAGCAGCAAAGCCACCCCTTGCTTGGACAAGTGAGGACTGAAAGCCAAGGATTAAAAGTAAAGGTCAAACAAAAGCCCACTGGAAAACAGAAGGCAATTCCTCAAAGCAGCCATTCTGTTGTTCATCTCCTGCTGCAGGAGCAACCCTTGGAGAACAAGATTTCTTCCACAAGTATCTTGCTGTTCTCACATTCTCAGCCTAGAAGGATTGTCAAGTGTGGTCACAACCTCTGAAGGTATTTAAAACCATGTGGCTGTGGCACCTGGGGATGTGGTTTGGTGGTGAACTCTCTGGATTAACAGCTGGACCTGATGATCTTAAAGGCTTTCCAACATAAACAATTCCATGATTCTAAGAGGTGTGAACATCATCATCTCTGGGGCTTCCCCACACAGGTGACAGATCTGTAGATCCCTGTCCAGTGCAGCCTGGTGGGAATCAGTTGCTGATTGGTTTCCTGGCTCAGCCACTGGGATCAAACCCTTTCAGCCTGTTTTAGACACATGAGGCAGGTGCTGGTGTGTTTTATTGCAGGTATTCCACCATGGGAGGATGCAAAAGCTCCACTGAGAGCAGCTTTTAGGAGACCTTATTAAAACCAGTGTTCTCATCTCCAATTAATGGCTGGGCAACTTAAGGGGAAAGTGCTTTGTGTCCAGGGTGTCCAAAGGGTGCTAATGGGTCTCTTGGACCTATGTCTGTAATAACAGTCATTGGAAAACATCACAAATGGATAAATCTCAGCTTTATTCAGCTCAACTGAAATCTCTCATCTCTAAAACCATCCCATTGTTCTGTTCTTTTTCTAAAGTCAAACCCTGTGGCTCACCTTTGAGGTGTGTTCTCAGCTTTTGCACAGACTGGAACTTCAGCAAACCTTTTTTAATTTTTTTTTCCCCACCTTCTTAGTTGGAAATTTAATGAGATTCAATCTATTCCATAAACACCCTGAATTATGTGATCTAAAAGCAAAAAGAAAGCAATTATTTTTGTCAGCAATATGCAAGGCTTTTAAGGGAGTGTTTTTTCAACTGCAGCAAAATGCCTGTGATGGCCCATGATGTTTTTGATGAGCTCTAAGAATTCTGCATGAATTAAAGATCCCCAAGGACCATCAAGAAAAATGTTAGAGATTTTGGGGTGTTAAAAAAAGAATGAGGAAGAACTGAACTAGTTTATTTTCACTCTATAATTTCTAGTAGCAGAAAGGTCTTTGTGGACTGTTGAGGGAGTTTGTGCCCTGGGAAGCTCAGCAGTGACACACTGTCACTACCCACCAAGTTCATCAGGGGATGGAGCATCTCTCCCATGATAAGAAGCTGAGAAAATCGGGAATGTTCAGCCTGGAGAAGAGAAGGAATGGGGTGACCTAATTTTGGGCTTCCAGTACCTGAAGGGAGCCCACAAGAAAGATGGAGAGGGACTATTTACAAGAGATGGAGAGACAGGACAAGGAGTGATGGCTTTAAGCTGAAGAAGGGTAGATTTAGATTTGATATTGAGAAGTAATTTTTGACTGTGAAGGTGGTGAGGTGCTGTGGAGAGAAGGAAAGTTTTTTGAGTTGAGAAAAAGGGTTTTTAAAATTGCAGACAGATTCTGGGGCCTGCTGACAGAACCAGGATTTTAGTTGTGTAAAAAGGACCAACAGTTGGCCAAACAAGTAAGATAAGAGGGTTTCAAGTCTGTCTACTCATAGGAAAGCAATTTTAAGAGATTGTTCCTATCTTTGCTCCACTCATCAGCTCCTGTCTCAGCTCATCTTTATTTCACTTCTGCCTCCCCTTCTCAGTGCATGTGCATCCTTAATTCAGAGGTGACAAGGCACTTTCATCCTAGACCTTTGCACATTGAAGGTCCCAGAAATCCAGCTGGTTCCAGGACCCCCTTAAAGGACCACAGGGCCCTTCACACTCAAAGCAGAACTTCCCTGAGCACAATCTGTGCCCTGCACACCATGACAAAACCATTGCCACCCTTTCATGAAGCAGACACTTTCAAAGCTGTGAGAAGCCAAGCTCCATCACTTGGTGAGTATGTTCCCACCACATGAGTCACAGCAGCCTCAGCACTCAGGAACTCAGATTGGGTTCCCTGTTCCCTTCTGGTTTTGATGCCACTGCTGTCACTGCTGAGTTATATCAGTGAGTCAAAGAGCAACAACCACAGAATTTATTGAGGCTTCATCTGGAGTGTTGTATCCAGGTCTGGGCTCCTCAGGACAAGAGAGACGTGGAGCTCCTGGAGCAGGTCCAACAGAGGCTACAAAGATGATGAAGGGACTGGAGCATCTCTCCTAAGAGGAAAGGCTGAGGGAGCAGGGGCTGCTCAGCCACTGAGAGGGGACCTGTCAGTGTCTGCAGGGAGGGGTCAGAGGATGCAACAGGCTCTGCCCAGGGGTGCCCAGCAGTGGGACAAGAGGCAATGGGCACAAACTGATGCACAGGAAGTTCCCTGTGAAAATGAGGAAGAACTTCTTTATTGTGCACTGAAACAAGTTGCCCAGAGAGGTTGTGGAGTCTCCTTCACTGGGGATATTCCAGAACCATCTGGATTCAATCCTATGCCATGTGCTCTGGGATGGCCCTGCTTGAACAGGGAAATTGGACCAGATGACCCACAGTGGGCCCTTCCAACCTGACACAGTCTGTGATTCTGTGAATCGTAATCACAGGATGGTTTGGTTTGGAAGGGACCTTCAAGATCATCTCATTTCAACCCCCTGCCATGGGCAGGGACACCTTCCACTAGACCAGGTTGCTCATCCATGTCTGACAGTTCAATCAGCAATTTCTGTCCAGAAGAGCAGCCAGGCTGGTCTGGACATCAAGGGGGTTCCCAGCACAGGAACACAAACACTGTCTGAGTATCCCTGGGGCTACAAATGCACATGTGGGTGGGTCCTGCACGATGGGCTGAAAGCCCCTGAGATCTCCACCTCATCCCACCTGGCTTTAGACACTGAACTGTGCCACAGAATAAATTTAAAACCTATTAGTAATGGAAAAAACCAGCAAGTTAAAGCTCAAGGTCACCTCTAGAGATGCTTTCCCGCTTCCCTTTACTTGGTATCTGAATCCTAATTTAACTAATCACTAATAGCTAACTGTTAATTTAAACTCCTAAGTGGAAGTGAACCCAGGCCTGAAGCACAAAACCATTTGCTGGCTAATTGCTATTCACTAAAGCCTCACTTTCGAAGTCAGGAGTTCTTTGAAATCCCATCTGCAGAAGACAAGAGAACTAAATCTAAATATTCCCTCCCCTTTTCACAGAGTCATCAAAAAAGAGACTCACCTGCCCACGGTCCTGCCCTTGGCAAAGGTGAGAATCCAACCCACCTCTTGCTCTCTCTTGCTTGGAAAAAGGATCCAAGACCTGCAGGTTTCTGTCAAGCTCAACTTTTCCTGAAGGTACAAAAGTAGTTTCCCAGCTCCAGAGTTTTAAGCTTTGCGACAGAGATGGGGATAATAATATTAATTAAAATACCATTACAGGACTTAGTGGGAATGATTTGGCTGATATAATTAGGAAAGACAACATGTCATTATGCCATCTCCATGATGTACAAACAGTAACAACACCAACTGTAAATTACTGCAGCAACAACAATTAGCTGTGGTTCTAATCTGAGTCATTGTAATGAGCCATGAAAGGAAAACAGGGCTCAGGAAGAGGAGCAGCTGTTGAATCCTGGATAGATCCAGTCCCTGGACTTGAGGTAATGTGGAATCAGAGGCTGAAGGGTGGCAGAGGTGACATGGGAATTTGACCACAGATGTGGATCAATTCCCATGAAGAGCATGGGACAGTTTTCCAGGATATAAAAATACTGGATTCAGCTTCTTTCAGCTTGGTCTTCTTGTTAAAATGCTTGGAAATTGAATCCAGTTCCCATTTCATGTGGTGGAAATCCCTCTGTCCTCCTGTGCTGGGATTATCCTGTGGAGTTATTTTCACCTAACCTGATCAAAAACTTACATTGTGGTCCATTAAACAGTGTTAATTACCCATTTTTATAAGATATTAACTTTCCAGATGCATGAAACAGCTTTGCCCTGGCCAGTTTGACTTTCTTCTGTCCAGAGGACAAATAGCTCCCAGTTTGGGCTGGAGACTCTTCCTTCTCCCACATTCTCCTGTTGGTCTCCTCCACTCCCATTTCCCAACAGCCACAAGTTTTCCTCCTTTTCTCCACTTGGAGCCCAACCATGGCCTCCTGGTGCTCTTTGAAGATTGATTCTGAGTTCCTGGAAGGTCACACACCCTCTTGACTTCCACAGCAGAGATCCCACTCCAACTGTCTGTTGCAGGTGGCTCCAGGATATGATATGTGGCAGTGAGGGCTACAAATGCATAAATTCCTTTGCTTTTCCCACTTTCAAGGGAAGGAAATTGTAGAATTAGTCGAGTTCTGGTTCTTGCCTCATTTCCACCAAGCTCAAGTAGGTCTTTTCCCATGGTTGTGATCATGTCCTCTTACATTTCAGGCTTGGCCTCATGAAGTTGTTTGTGAAACACAGAGATAAAGGCACAGACAGAGAGTTCTGTACAGGCAATTTCCATAGAACCATTGGATGATTAAGGCTGGAAAAGACCTCTAAGATCATCAAGTCCTGCCATTATCCCAACACTACGAGGTCCACTAAACCATGTCCCCAAGAGCCACATCTACACATCCATTAAATCCCTTCAGGGATGGGGACTCCAGCCCTGCCCTGGGCAGCTGTGCCAGGCACTGATAACACTTTCAGTGAAGAAGTTTTTCTGAATATCCAACCTAAACCTTTGCTGGTGCAACTTGAGGCTGTTTCCTCTTGTCCTACCTCTTGTTATTAGGGAAAACAGAGTGAGTCCCCCCTGGCTCCACCCCCCTGTCATGGAGTTGTAGGGAGCAAGAAGGTCTCTCCTGAGCCTCCTTTTCTCCAGGCTGAGTTCCCCCAGCTCCCTCAGCTGCTCCTGCTGCTCCAGACCCTTCCCGGCTCCATTGCCCTTCTCTGGACATGCTCCAGTGTGTATCTTCCTCCAGAAAGAAGTGAAATACCATTCTCCACCTTTTGCAACAATTTCCAAACTCAGATTTGTGCTCCAACCCCTTCCCCATCTCTGTTGCCTTTTCCCTGGACACATCTGAGGTCATCCCTCCACTCCTACAGAGATAACCCAGTGTTGGAATTCACTGCAGGGTTTGGGAGGGGAATTCTGCATTCCCACATCCTCAAAGTGCTTAGAGGTGGTGAAAGGCAACAATGCCAGGTGTGTGAGGCTGCCTGGCACGTTCCTTGGCAAACCAGGAGCAGGCTCTGTCCTGCAGTTCTTCTCCTGCCTTTCTTACTCTGCTCTCAATAAATTGCAGCCCAATTATTGCTGGCTGGTGTTTCAGTGGGGAATGAAATGTGGAGCTTTTTACCAGGGCAAGGAGAGGGAAAAAAAGGAACAAAATTTACAGTTAACTCTTTTTAACTTCTTTTCATAGGTAGCTGAATTAATTTTCTTAATTTAATCTAGTCTTTAGTACTGAGTCTGTTGTAGACATGCGGTTTATAGCTTGAATTACTGATACTGAGAGATATATATAGAGGTTTGGGATGGAAAGAGACTCACATCCATCATATTGACTTTTTATTGCAGGATTGAAATTGCAATATAAAGAAAAATTGATTTAAGGATCCTTATATAAATGTGAATATACTTTCAATAATATATAGGAATATATATTCAAAGATATGTTGATATATGATGATATATATTAAGATAGACACAAGTGGTATCTTTCTGCTTTGGTGGAGTGTGCTGGGATAACTGATAAAACATTTGCAGAGAAATCCTAATTATTTACTGGAGGAGACTTTTCCAGACTGAAATCCCTGATTATTTCATACATTCTCTGTGGATGGGGGGAAGGAGAGGAGTTACCTGGTAATGGAGCAGATCTTTGGCTTCCTGCTGGGGATGTGTTTGGCCAACAATTCCTGGTGTTTAATGCACTGGGAAATTATCACCTTGGGCACAACACATAAAGGGGATGTGAAGGAATGTTGTACAAAGGGAATGTCGTACCTAATTTAGATCCAGCTTTTAAAGGCAGGAACAACTTGGGTAAATTAAACCACCTCCTTATTTTTGCACATCCAGAATCACAGAATGGTCGGGGTTGGAAGGGAAATTCAGGATCATCCAATTCCAACCCCCTGTCATGGGCAGGGACACCTTCCATTATCCCAGGTTGCTCCAAGCCCTGTCCAACCTGGCCTTGGACACTTTCAGGGATGGGGCAGCCACAGTTTCTCTGCCCAACTTGTCCCAGGGCCTCACCATCCTCCCAGGCAAGAATTTCTTCCCAATATCCAATTTAAATCCATCCGAAGATCATCCCTCCTTGACCTATGCTGAAACTCCTAAGGTGAATCCCACTTGTTGAGATCCAGGAGCTATAATACAAGAATATGTAAAAACATGTCTCCAAAGTAATAGAAGTCTTGGAAGAAACAAAATCCTGGTCAAAACCATTTTAGGCTCTCAGGTGTTTGGGATGTGAATGGAATTTGGCCTTTTCATCTCTTCCAATTGCCTGGATCATTCAGGATGTCCCAGCGTGGTCTGTTGAGGTGCAGAGAGGAAATCCAAGAGAAATCATGGAATCACAGAATGGTTTGTTTTGGAAAGGACCCTAAAGATCATCCAGTTCCAACCCCCTGCAATGGGCAGGGACACCTTCCACTATCCCACGTTGCTCCAAGCCCTGTCCAACCTGGTCTTGAACACTTCCAGGGATAGGGAATAAATAATAAATAATAAATAATTAATAGTGTTCTCTCTGTAGGAAGAAGTTATTCAGGGAAAGGCATCTTCACCCTCCAAGCAAACTGAGTTTGTTACTCCTGGAGCTCATGTAGGGAAAATTCAGCATCCATGAATAGAGGTCCTTAAAACCAAATTGCAACTGAGTTTATCAGAGATCATCCAGATTGTGTGAAATTTTGCAGTTTCAAAGCGATTTTCATTCCAAGTTGAAGAGGGAATACAGGGTGGACAGAAGGAACTGGCAGAAATATTACATAAAATAAAATCTAAAGTTAAAAATCGGGCTAACAAAAAGGAATGGGTGAATAAAAGTTATTTCTTTCTCCATTTTAGTTCTTAAAAGTAATGAAAAATAACCACTGATTTCTCTAAAAAGTGATCTCAAAGTCCCATTGCACCAGCTCAAAAAAGTTGTTGCCAGCATTATCAAAATACTGTCTTGCAGGGAGGAGGAGAACTGTTCCTGAACATTCTCAGGCAAACTGACACCGTTTCCTGAGCTATGACAGGAGAACAAAACAGTCCACCAGAAGTTTCCTGAGCAGGTGTGGGGGGACAGCTGTGGGAAACAAAGGGGCTGGTGGTAAATACTATGGGAAAACCGGAGAATTCTGGAATAGTTTGGGTCGGAAGGGACCTTAAAGATCATTTAGTTCCAACCCCCTGCCATGGCCAAGGACACCTTCCACTGGAAGGTTCTATGTATTGTTCTCTTCCAGGGAGAAGGTAAGTGTTAGAAATTCCTTTTCTTCCCAGCGTATCTCCTGGGTTTACTGGCAGATCTCCTTTTGGTACTCATCCCAACTGCTCTTCCCAAAAGAGATGAAAAACACACCTTGAGTGTTGTGTTCAGTTCTGGGCCCCTCAGGTCAGGAAAGATCTTGAGGGGCTGGAGCGGGGCCAGAGAAGAGCAACGAGGCTGGAGAAGGGACTGGAGCACAAGTGCTGTGGGGAGAGGCTGAGGGAGCTGGGGGTGTTCAGCCTGGAGAAGAGGAGGCTCAGAGGTGACCTCAGCACTGTCTGGAACTACCTGAAGGGAAGTTCTGGCCAGCTGGGGGTTGGTCTCTTCTCCCAGGCACTCAGCAATAGGACAAGGGGGCACGATGGGCTCAAGCTCTGCCAGTGGAAATTGAAGTTGGAGATCAGAGAGAAATTCTTTGCAGAGAGAGTGCTCAGGCATTGGAATGAGCTGCCCAGAGAGGGGGTGGATTCCCCATCCCTGGAGGTTTTTCAGCTGAGCTTGGCCGTGGCACTGAGTGCCATGATCTGGTAAAGGGACTGGAGTTGGCCCAAGGGTTGGACTTGATGATCTCCGAGGTCTTTTCCAATCCAATCTATTCTATGTTTCTGTGTTCTCTCCATCCCCTCTCTCCAAAGGGGACTGTTCCTTCTCCCAAACTCTCCTGTCAGTCCCCTCTTCACCCTTTGCCTTTCCCAAGAACCATCGGGTTTTATCCCTTTCTCCCCCTGGAGCCAACCAAAGGCTCCCAGTGCTCTTTGGCGCTTGGCTCCAAGTTTTTGGGAGGATGACACCCCTTTCTTTGGCTTCCCCACGGAGATGAAACTGCAGTTTCCTGAGGCACCGCTGCTTTTGGAATGCTGGAAGCTCATTCCCTACCCGACACAGCCATCAGCTGGCTGGATTGGAAATGACAGGAAGGCTCAGGATCCGTTCCCAAACATTCCAGCTTCTCCAGTCTGGATTTTCAGCTGGTGAGCAGGATGTCACTCAAAGAAGTTGTGTCCTGTGTCCTCGTACAGGGATGAGGACAAACCTCAGCAAAGCTGAAACCATCCCAGGGCTGTTGTGGAAATAATTCCTGAAGATTTTAAGCACACAAGACAACTGTGCTTTTATGGGAAAACTGATTGTTTATTGTGCTGCTGTTTCCAATCCAGCACAGGAAAACCCGGAAAGACAAACCTTTACCTGATGCAGAAATCCAATACCTGCCATTCCTTGTGCTCCTCATCTTTGAGTCACCTCAAGGGGATTTCCTTGGCAGCTGTTTGAGAGGGACATGGGAGTTTCCATCCCAGGAAACAACATTTGGATAAACCCACCAATCCTGCCTCAGTAAGGACTCACAGCTGGAATTGCCTGGGCATAGCACAGAGCTCCCCTAAGGGACTTTTATCCCAAATTTTCTGTGCTTTCTTTGCACTGAGTGGACCTGGTTACAGCATTTCTTCATGTCCCCAGCACTGCTGGCTCTGCATCCAGAGGGGTTCTCAAGGAAGAAGGGAGAAACCAAACCCTCTCTGCCTCCAGCTCTTTGGCCCATTCATGTCATGTGGACATCACAAGGTCCTTCCCCTTAGGAAAAGTTTTCCACTGGGCATAAAATTGTTCATGTTTTCCTTGGGAATTTGACACGGAAGGATCTCCCAGAAACTTTTCCCAGGGATCACTTAGCCAGTATTCCTAATTGAGAAGGGGCCAGATTAAAAGAAATACAAAAAATGGTTGGAAGGGACCTTGAATATCACCCAATTCCACCCTTTGCCATGGGCAGGGACACCTTCCACTAGCCCAGGTTGCTCCAGGCCCCATCCAACTTGGCCTTGGACACTTCCAGGGATGGGGCAGCCACAGCTTCTCTGGGCAAACTGTCCCAGGGCCTCATCATCCTCCTAGGGAAGAATTTATTCCCAATATCCCATTTAAATCTGCCCTCCTTCAGCCAAAGATCATCCCTCCTTGTCCTCTGCTGAAATTCCTAAAATGAAACACATTTCTTGAGATCCAGAAGTTTTAATACAAGAACATGTAAAAGCACATCTCTGGAACAATACAAGTCTTAGGAAGAAACAAAATTCTGGTCAAAACAATTTTAGGTTCCCAGCTCTTTGGGATAGGAAGGGAATTTGGCCTTTTCATCGATTCCAGTTGCCTTTATCATTCAGGATGTCCCAGAGTGGTCTGTTGAGGTGCAGAGAGGGAATCCAAGCAGAATCATGGAATCACAGAATGGTTTGGGTTGGAAGGGATCTTAAAGATCATTTCATTCCAACCCCCTGCAATGGGCAGGGACACCTTCTACTAGAACAGGTTACTCCAAGCCCTGACCAACCTGGCCTTGGACACTCCCAGAGATGGGACAGCCACAGCTTCTCTGGGCATCCTGTGCCAGGGCCTGCCCATCCTCCCAGGGAAGAATTCCTTCCCAATATCCACTCTGAACCTTTTCTCTTGCAGTGTGAAGCCATTCCAGTTTGAATCCATGTCTTATCACTCCATGCCCTTGTAAAAAGAGCTATCAAGACACATGGGCAGGACTTCTTCATGTCTGAGAGGAGAAGCAACATTTAACAGTATAACTGGGAATATCTGCTGGGAGTCAAACATTAGATCTTCCGGCATTTATTTTCCAGCATTCTCTAGGGGTTGATCTCAGTTTTTGGGACAACTTGTGGGTTCCCTTCACTCCTTACCCATGCCAGGATTTACTTGCCACCTCAGCTAATTATCTGCCATAACTTCATCAAGCCTTGTCTTCCTTGGCCAGCTCTCAGCAATGGCTTTCTCTGCAGATAAATCCCTCAGGAACATGGCTCAGGTCCTGCCAGCAGCTTGAATTCAAGGATTGGTTTGGAAGAATCCTTGTAAAAAATGGTGTTGTTGCTTCTTGCATCCAGTCCAGGTCAGGAAAGCTGATGTGTTGAGGGAGCTGTCTAGAAAAACACACAGAATTCCTACAAGCAGAGCTAATTTTAGGGTAGGGATGAAACAGGAAGAGATGAAATGCTGAGCTGAACAAGAGTCCAGCAGCCTGTTTGCATCTCTCCTGTCCTAGGGATACCTGAATCCCAAAGACTTAGGGCAGAAAAAGCTCCTGAAACCTGCTC